>NC_137126.1:40744164-41046664 GCF_949319135.1 Squalius cephalus | reverse complement strand
AGATTATTCCAATTTGTATTGTATTTTTATACCACAATATATGTTATACAGTTTATGCAATTTCAATTTTATTCTATACTGTTACCAGAAATATTATAAAACACAACAATGTTCAATTTATTCTTTTCATTAATAATAATAACAATAAGTATTAATAAAAATAGTTATTAAAAACAGTGATAGTGTAATATAATAAAAGACAACAATGTTCAATTCATCATTATTATTGTTAGTAGCAGCAGTAGTAGTAGTATGAATAACATTAATAATTTATTGAACATTTGTCATATACGGTCATGCTGCCTGAGAACATCTCTTGTCTTTGGTAAAAACACTAATGCACGGCATCAAGTGGCTTATCTCTGTATTTTACTACCTCTCTCTAGCTTGTTTTGAACAGGTGCTCTGTAGACATTCTGACCCCTCATTCCATCTGAACATTGATGCGTGCTGCTGTTCACATAAGATTAGAGCCAGTGTCATTCTTGTGTCTTGCACAAAACGACTGCAAATATTGCCGGTACTTAACTATGACATGCAGCAATATGTGCTTAGGGAGCACCTGCATGATTATCATGAATCAAGGACTCCTGACACAGATATGAACCAAAATGACAAATAAAGATGGCCTCCATCATCTTGTCATGGATCAAACGCCTCCATTCTGCAACATACGCCCACCGGTGTTCGGATCACAGCACCTGCGGGCTGTAACACCACCTACGTGGAGAACGCAACCTTGGGCAAAGTAACCTCTGCTACAAGACAGATATTGGTGAGAAACTGCTATCTGGTTTCTGATGTGACTGATTCTATCAGCATTAAATATTCTTTTTGGAGTTGTTTGATGTGTTGGTACTGATTAGAGAGAGGGTAATGCGTTTTGAATCAGAGGAATGCAGAATTATAGTCTTGAATTTGTTACGAACAGACCAGACAAAACAAAAGTAAAGCAAGAAAGGCCATGCTTTGATTTTTACCAGGATTGGGGGACATTGTTGCACATTTAGATGCATTAATTTACTCTTTTTGCATGTTTAATTGATCAAGCACACTCAATCCACAAGGTTTTTACACATATTTGTTACTGTTAATAAAAGTCTAGGAATATTAAGTTTGATAATATATTAGACTTTTAACAATATGAAGATAAGAATAATATAATTTTGATATAGCATTAACATAATATAATACTATAAAAATCAGGGATGTAACCGTATGCACAGAAGTCAAGGTTTGGTACATACCTCGGTTTTGGGGTTCCATACGAGTTCTGTACAACAGGAAAAAGTAACAAATCCCCAATCCTAGGTTTCTTTTCATTTATTTTGAACAGACAGTAGTGCAAATGAGTAGTTCCACCTAGTGGCATTTATTCTCCTCTTGCTACAGTACAGCCTCCTTTAGTGTATTAAGCACTAAGCAGTAAACAGAATGCACTCTTGCATAGGTCATCTTTTTTTGTAGGGCTGATAAAAAGCAAAAGGTATTTGGTCACAATCAGCTACAAAACTGAAAAGCATCTCTTGTGTTATAAAAGTACAACTTGAAAAAGTAAAAGTAAACTTGTGCAGAGTTTAGTTTTCTTTGTGAGTGAGAGTTCATTAACATGCGGTGACAATGGAGGCTGCACAAAGTTCAATGTTACGCTTTTTCAAGAAATCTCAGAAAGATGAGCGAGAAGGAGAAAAAGAGCAATCTACTTCACCTTTCCACAAGGAGACGGCGAGAGAAGCGGCACCTCAGGCTTCCCATTTCCAGCACATGCATATTTCATCACTTAAAATGCTCTGTCATTTATGGTCCTACTGATAAGAGTAAGACATCATTTGAAACTGTACACTCACAATAAAAACAAAACCGTGTGCTTTTGAAAAATAAAGAAAACAAACAGGATGCAGCTTTCTGACATCCCTGTTTCCTTTCCGTACAGTTAGTGGAGCGCGTCAAAAAAATGAATCAACTATGCGTATAGGCAACTAGCAAGCTTTCAAAACTCTTGTTTTGGGTTGGTGCATAGATCGTCTCTTCTCTTCTGAGCTTTTTTTCTGTTGTAGTGGTTGGTAAACAGCGTTGCATTACTGTGCGCGCCCCCTTGTGGATCGCCTGTGACTGGCTGCATTCATCGTCTGACTGCATTCACCAAACCGTGACGGTTCGGGAGGAATACATGTACCGTTACACACCTAATAAAAAATAAATGTCTAGTAACATTAAGTCTAATTTTATATTAGACTTTTAATAGTATAAAATATTATAATACAATTTAATATAGCATAATATAGTATAATATAATACTATAAAAATAAATGTCTAGTTATGTTATTAATTCTAAAAATATATCAGACCTTTAATATAAGAAAATTATTAAAAAAAAAAAAAAAATCTTCAATATAGCATATGTAGTTTTTATTAAACCATGTATAAAATAATATAAAGTCTTTATTTATAATATAGTAAAACCATATTAAATGTGTTGTGCTTTAGGATTCAGACTTTTACATCAATTATTTTTTTTTTTACTTTGACTTTGGATGCATGACTTTTGACATCAGCAACAAAAGATTCGTTGCGTTTTCTCTTTTTAAAAAATCTGCTTTTGTTGCTAGCATAACTACAGTATGTTTGGTTATATTACTGTTTGCATTTTATTATTTGAATCTAGCAATTAAAAAAAAAAAATATATATATATATATTAGGGCTGTCAAACGATTAATCGCAATTAATCGCATCCAAAATAAAAGGTTTTTACATAATACATGTGTGTGTACGGTGTATAATTATTTTCTATATATAAATACACATGCATGTATATATTTAAGAAATATTTGCATGTATATACTGTGTATATATATTTATATTATATATAATTTATATTATATATAAATATTTTATATATAAATAACACATTTTCTTAAATAAATATATATATATATATATATATATATATATGCATGTGTGTGTATTTATATATAGAAAATAATTATACTCCATATACACAGACATAAATTATGTAAACACAAACTTTTATTTTGGATGCGATTAATCGCGATTAATCGTTTGACAGCCCTAATATAAATATATATAAATAAAAATGTATTCTATACTGTTACCAGAAATATTATAAAACACAACAATGTTCAATTTATTCTTTTCATTAATAATAATAACAATAAGTATTAATAAAAATAGTTATTAAAAACAGTGATAGTGTAATATAATAAAAGACAACAATGTTCAATTCATCATTTTCATCATTATTATTATTAAATGGGTTGCAGGCTCGCAGGTCTGTTCTTACAGGTGATACAGATATATACTGTATATATATATATATATATATATATATATATATATATATATATATATATATATCTGTATCACCTGTAAGAACAGACCTGCGAGCCTGCAACCCATTTTTGGGTTGTGAACAACTGGTTTAGAGATATTTTCACCATGTCAGCCCTCTGGTGCATAAGAACAAGATGTGCTGGGGTTATATATTGATGCTCTGACAATATCCTGCACTTTGTGTGTGTATGTGTGTTTGTCTGAGGGGTGTGTTTCTGGGTGAAAGCCATATTTGTTTATCGCTGTGTGCGGCCCGCTGCATAGCCCGGTCCTGTTTCTCCCCTCTCACCGGGGAAACTGGGCTGTTGCTGCTAGCAACAGATAAAAAGTGCTGTTAACCTCAGCAGGGTTTCAACACATCAGTCACTCAGGGAGATAAAGGTAGAAGCTTCGAGGCCTCACACACACACACCACAAAAAGAGGCTTTTGGTCCCTTCATGGGAGCTGAGATGAAACACACACTTGCATAGTCCAGTAGCTAAACATAAAGGCGGTTCTGAGATGTAGCGACTCAATGGAAACGAAAATATTTTTCACAGTCCGCGCGACGTACTGTTAAAGCAGCGGTGAAGGCTTTTCTCTTTGAATAGTGATGAATGGTAACTTCATTTTCACCTTGGATTGCTATTCTTTTCCACTGGAGATGGACCCTCTTTTCTGTCTCGCACACATTGGGGTCGGCTTAAAAGTGGAAGAATGGAAAGGAAATGTGAGCGTAGTTCAGATGTTGGGAATTAACTGCTAATTGCTTTTCCTGTTTAAGCTTTTTGCTCTTAATGCTGTTTAGTCTTTAATTATGCATGGCTGTGTGGTCCGGCATGCTTTCTGAATTAAGCTTTACAAATGAAAATATGCCTGCAATGATTGTCCCAAGGCCTGACTTATTATGCAGCTCACGGATGGAAGTTAATACATATTCTAAAGCTTGTTTCTTCAGCTCGTTTCAAAACAGCTTGGGCTTTCCATTATGACATTATGAATTAATATATTATTTAGAAGGAATGTTGAAAAACATATCTGTAGTTTTGTTCAAATCCAGCCTGTATTCAAGTCTCGGCAGACTTCATAAGTATGTGACCCTCTTCACCTTTCTTTCATAGTATTAGTATTTGTCTGTTGCCTTTCATTCCTTAATTTTTCATGGTGCTTGCCAAAGCAAGCGTCACCGTTACTATTGTATTTTAGTGCCTGTATTATAGTGATTTCAGCAAACTCCTACATTTACATTACATTTGGCAGCAGATTTAAGTCAAAGTGACTTAAAGTTTATCCAAGGTTTACATTTATCCGTCTGGGTTTTCCTTGGGGATCGCACCTATGAACTTGGTGTTGCACAATGCTCTACCAGCTCAGATATTCTGCCGTATGATGAAATGGAAGAAAAAGCCTTATGTCCTTACAATAGAGGGATTTGAGCCATATAAAGGTCAGAATATGTTTTAACCCTTTCATCACCAACATGGCCAAGTCACTCCCACCTAGACTCGCAACTAACCACTCATATAAAAAGCTAGCTAGATTTCTCAGTAATTTATTTACATATTTTTACATATATTTTGCTTTACAGACAATTAGGATCATTTAAAGTTAGAACTACTACCGTTTAAAAGTTTTCAATCATGTTTTTGAAATAAGTCTCTTATGCTTGCCAAGGCTGCATTTATTTGATCAGAAATACATTAAAAGGAGGAGAAAATAAATGCTACTCTTTTGAACTTTCTAGTCGTCAAAGTATCTTGAAATGTTTTTTATCACGGTTTCCACAAAAATATTAAGCAGCACAACTGTTTTCGACATTGTATTACATATATATATTTTTTAATTAATAAACACCAAGTGTAATAATATTTCACATTATTATTAATACAATATAATATCAGTATAGTGAAATGGAATTACGGTTTAATTGTTATATTAAAATATATTATCAATGTTGAAAACCGTTGTGCTGCCTAATTTTTTTTTTTTTTTGTGGGATTTGTGATACCGAAATCTTTTGTAATATTATAAACTATTGATCACTTTAATGCATCCTTGCTGATTAAAAGTATTAATTACTGGCTGTATGGCTGTAAAAGTTTTACATTTAAAAAAATAGTAAAAAAATGCTTGAAAGGCATATTACTATCTTGCTTGATTTTTCATACTATTCATACTGTAGTAATAATGTCCTTGTCTGTCATTTTCTAATTTAAAATGTCCATTTATATATCAGTGATATAATTGGCCACTTTAACAATATTCATTAAAACAAAGCAGCGTATTTTTTTTAATTGCCTGCAAATTGTTTGTTGGGACGTCCTGCCCTCTCACATTCTCTCGTGTCTTTGTAGCTCCGCACAAACAGTGTCGAATGTAAATTGCTGTGCGAAGTTATATGTGCTATTGCTCAATCAGGCTTTAATTACATGTTGCCTCCGCCTCAAAAAGCATTTAACAGAGACTTGAATGCCTTAATGAGGAGCGTAATGAACACTCAGGATGTTTGGTTGTTCGCTTGCATAGCACTGGCATTTTTATAGACTGTCATAAAATACCATTTGCATCAGCAAATTACAATGGCTCGATTATTATTATCCAAAGACGACCTGATCATAAATTAAACCTCCAATTACAAACATCTATCTGTTGGGAGAGAAAATGAACGGTGTGGTTTTTATTCACTCTGAGAGAGAGAGCGATGAGGGATGCCAAGCACCTTTTGTAGATTATTCTCGGTGGAGGCATTTATTTAGTTTATTGTTTGGCTGCTAGCTCAGTCTCCTGACTGAAATGGGAAGCTACATTAAAAGCTCATTAAGGCCTGTGCGCTGAGCGACTGAGGGAGCCTTGACTTGTCCACTCTGCTCCAATGCTGGACTTGCTTTTTTTTTTTGCAGATCGAGATGGTTTTAGTAGATAACGGAGAGTCGAGAGATTACCGCAGTTATCAGGACATCCACCGAAGTCTTCCCATCTAGATAATGTTTGGTGTTTTCTCATATAGTGGAGAGTGGGGTACGATGTGTTAATGTTTGTTTTCTTGTTTGTTTATTTAATAATAATAACAATATTCATTTTATTTATTTAAATAATATATTTAGTAATCTAATTAATCTAGCTATTTATTTATTTAAAGTATTTATAATAATAATAATAATAATAATGTATATATTAACTTCTGGTATGATTTGTCCATTTATTTATTTAATGTATTTTTTTATATAACAGTATCATTGATTTGTTTTAATAATAATATATTTAATTATTTATTTATTTATTTATTTATTTATTGGGGTACAATGTTTCTCTTAATCTAGCTAACTGTTTTTTTTTTTATTATAATAATGATAATGTATCTGGTATGATGTGTTCATTCATTCATTCATTCATTCATTCATTCATTCATTCATTCATTCATTTATTTATTAATTATTGGGGTACAATGTGTATCTTAATCTAGCTAACTGTTATTTAAAGTATTTTTATAATAATAATTATTATTATTTATTAAAATATGGCAGTTTTTCACATTAAAGTTTGATTTTATAAAAATTTACATAAGCTAAATAAGTCTTGAATGTTTCTCGTTATTTATTTATTTTTTCATTTTCTTTAATGATTCAGCATTGCAATTTACATAACAGTTTACATTTATTGTGAGGTAAGTTTATTTTTGAGAAATCATATCTCTATGGCGCTGAATTATTGTCAGTTTTATCTTTTCCTATAGAGGAAAGCTGAAGTGGCACAGCTTACCCCACTCTCATCTAAAGTCTCCTCCACACAGGTTTGTGTGATGCTTTGTAAATACTGTAGTTGTACAGATTCAGACCGGTCTCTTGATGTGAACCGGGTGGAGAGTTGAAATGGAAAAGTGTAACTGGCTCTCAGCAGTCCTTTTCATTTTCACACCTCTTCTCAACACCCATCCTCCTATTCTCTCCTTTCCCCTCGTTCTCTCCTCCTCTTCCCCCTGTGTTCAGTTGCACCGCGGTGTGATTACACAGGAAAGGGAGCTCAATAAATCATGTGGATTTACAGCGCTCCAGTTAATAACGCAGCTGTGGGCGTATAACATGGTTCTCTCAGGTGTCTTAAACACCCGGAACACGTCAGCTCTCTGGCCACCCCACTGGGAATCACAGCACATTAAAGCTGGCTCATTATCAGAGCAGAACCACCATTTAACATTGAACTCCCTTATCATTTTAACATTGACTCAACCTCATCCATTAGTCGGGATATGGGCAAAATAGCCATAGGGTTCAGTATTTAAAAAAGGCAGTCTGTGTTCAATTAACTGAAATTACCTAAATGTGCAACAAATTAGAGGAACTCAAGCCATGTCTTAGAGCAATAGTTCTCAACCCAAGAGCCTCAGCAAACTTCCATGTAGGACTTACAGTATTATCATTTAATTATATGGAAAAAAATAAACCAATTAAAATACCAAAATGTGTTTTATATTACTACTACTACCTACTTATCTATTTATTCCAATAATAATAAAAATAGTGTATGCATTTATTTATTTGGGATAAGATGTGTCCCTTTAATATTGCAAACTGGTTTGTTTGTTTATTTATTTAATACTACTACTACTACTACTACTACTAATAATAATAATAATAATAATAATAATAGTAATAAAATGTGTATTTATTTATTTGGAATATGATGTGTCCTTTATTATAGCACACTTATTATTTATTTATTTATGTATTGTATTAATACTACTACTACTACTACTACTACTACTACTACTACTACTAATAATAATAATAATAATAATAATAATAATAATAATAAAATATGTATTTATATGGAGTAAACTATTTAATCTAGTAAACATTTAATCTAGTAAACTATTATTTATCAGTAATAATAATTATTATTTTTGTGTATTTATTTGAGTATGATGTGTCCCTTAATCTAGCAAACTGTTATGTATTTATTTGAATTTTTTATGAATCTTCTAGAATTACAAAATTAATTATAGTTACTTATTCAACCCAGTTTCTGTTTATGAAAAAGATTGAAAAAGAAGCACCATTATCATAACTACAGCACAAATGTCTGGGTCAATATGGGCGGCCTGTTTTGGCGCTTTTCCACTACACAGTACCAGCTCGCCTCGACTCGGCTCTGTTTGGTTTTCCACTGTGTAAAAGTTTTACCTGTACCTGCTTCCAGGTACTTTTTTTCGTACCACCTCCGACGAGGTTCTAAGCGAGCTGAGGCGATACTAAAATGTGACGTGAAAACACGGCAGACTGCTGATTGTTCAGAGAGAATCGTCACTATTCACTGCGTCATCATTGCACGCGCCAGATGGAGTATCCTGAATAAAAAACAACAAAAACATCCAAAAACAGCATACACTCGATTTCCTCCATTGTCCTGTGTGTGTGGGTAGCGGGTGTGTCTCGTGCATCGCGCTTAAAAGATTAAGTCACGGCAGTTTCCTGCGGCGTCGCTATGACGACGCGTTACTATTGTGGAGGTACTATCTGCAATGGAAAACGGAGCGAAAAGCGAGCCGAGCCGAGTCGAGTTGAGCTGGTACTGGTAATGGAAAAGCGCCTTTTGAGTCTTGAAGTCAAAAAGGTTGAGAATGGTATCTGAGGGTGAATTTGAACTGAAGGTGGGCTCGTTTTACTTGCGTTAGTACACAACCACTTAAACATCCAACCAACAACACCGGATACCTCAGCAACCTCAAAGCAACATCCTGACAACCATTTGGAAACCTATAGCATCATTATGTTGAGTTTTGGGTGAGCACCACTGAATTGTTCTTTAGAAAACGTTAGTAAAAAGATAAAACCTATGCAATAAAGTGCAAAGATGTTTACGTTCCATGTTCCTTTACGGCATCTCTGTTCTTTTCTTATGATCTCAGGCTGTCTGGCATGCTAGTTCTGGACACAATCTCAGAGGAAATACCTGTGCTGCTGTCTGGGTTGTGTTTCAGCCTGAGACCCATTGCCAAATCTCAGCATGAGGGGCGGAACAAAAGCTTTCTCTGAACAAAACTGCTTCAGGCATTGAACAGACCTCCTCTACAGTGAGACAAAAGACCCGCAGGCCTTACAGAACCCTGAGAGCCTCTCTGCCACCCAAACAAAGGCAGAAATTAAGCAGCGCTCGGAGCGATACGGCTCTTACACACAAGCTAAAATGTTTCTTTTATAGCTCTAGTGGGTTTCAACATGGCGTCTCTCCTAAGGGCGAGAGGAGAGCTCTGCATCTTGCCTTTTGTCAGGGCTACAGGGAGGGAAGTTGAGTTTCATCATCCTTTTTTTCTCTTCTTCTTCCTATCCTCACTACCTGAGATTTTAACACCTCCTATAACACTTAAAGTGTTAGTTTTATTAAGAACGCTGAGGGTTTAGGTTTATATCCTTCTGAAGGTGTAATAATGATTTTCCACCCTTTGCTACTTATTAGTTATACTGTATTTAATTATTAGCCTTAAAGCAGTGGTTGATCACGACTTTTCTGTTCTGATAGAAAGTACAATGCTAAATGTGAATAATAAAATGCCGCTAATCACATAATCATACTTATTTAGCATATCAAGATAAGTAGGAGAAAATGTATTCCATGCACAATATTTTGATTCGGACGTCAAAGGTTGTGCGTTATATTTTATATTTTTGCCATAGTTTTTAAGTTTTACCATTCTAAAATGTGGAAAATATTTACACTACCGTTGAAATGTTTGGGGTCAGTACAAATGTTTTAGAAATGAATACTTTTATTTTGACACATTATATTGATCAAAAGTGACAGTAAAGTCATTTATAATGTACCAAATATTTAAAATAAATGTTGTTCTTTTTAACTTTAAACTTTAACTATTTTCATAATTGATGATGATGATGATGATGATAATAATAATAATAATAATAATAATAATAATAATAATAATAATATGAATTAGAAGAAATTGAATAGAGTGATTTCTGAATGATCATTTGACAGTGAAAACTGGAGTGAGGATGCTCAAATAAATCTCTGCCTTTAAAGAAAAAAAATACATTTTAAAATATATTAAAATAGAAAACAGTTATTTTAAATTACAATAAAAATTCTAAATGTTACTGTTTTACTGTGTTTTAGATCTTTCAAAAACATGGAAAAAAAAATCTTACTGACTCCAATGTTTTGAACATTAGTGTATAATAAGGTGTGCTCAAACTTTCGAAGGTTATTTTCCATATATGTATTTTGAATGACAGTTGCTTCCTTTTCACAACCTTAGTTTCACTTTGTGTGTAAGATCACACTGTCCCCACTCAGGCGTTAAAGGTTGCAGCCACCAGTAAATTTATGCACTGGCCGCTCTAAATAAGCTCGAGCACGACATGGAAAAAAGACAGAAACGGAAAGTGAGAGAAAGAAAAGATTAAATACAAGCAGAACTTTTTTTTGTGGTTTTAACACTAGCACTATTCAGTCTCACCTCACCTTCTCTGCGGCTTTGCTTCAGGCTAACAGTTGCACCCCACCAGGTACAACCCAGATTTCCTGTAGCAAAGCGAGCATGTTTATCTGCTCTTAGGCGTCTCCACACAAACTCATACAACACCTTCTATGCTCGTACTAACCCTTAGTTTCAAGCTCCTCTGTCATCTCCACCCTCTAGTCAGCAGGAGGACTGGCATGTCCCAGACCGGCCTCTGCTACGTGCCTTCTTTCATGCCCGTTAGATCTCTTAGATTGTGAAGGCGTTTGAGTGTTTACGGAAAAGGGGCTTATCATGTCCTCATGTTGAATGGTTACATAGACTCGTCCCCAAAGCAGACCAGTTACAGACTTAAGGTTTTGTCGTTTGTTTTTTGAGCAGTAGTTAGTAGTTGAATATTGTATAAGTGATTTAAACTTACTATTAGTTTGTGCAGACTGAACAAATTATCATTGCTTTATATAGTATTGGGAATTTCAGAACGTTTCAGTATTGGGTTTGTTCCCTTTTCCGCTTGCATGACAGCATATGGTGAACCTTATGATCATGATGTGAGAATGATCCAATCAAAATGTTGTAAGACCGTTTGACCGTCTGTACAAAGGAGTTCACACACTAAAAAAAGAAGTGAAATTTTCTGGTAGAAAATACGGCCAGCTGTGGTTGCCATAAATTTACAGTAAAAAATACAGTAGCAACTTTTTAGGTTTTACAGATTTAACTTAAACTTACAGTAAAAAGCAATTTCATTAACTGATATAATGTTGATATACCAACCTATACTAATATTGGTTTTGTACCTTTGTAATAAACTGATAAACCGCCAAAAACAAGTGTTGAAAGTCACATGATGAATCCAAGCTCATCACAAGCAGTTTTCCCACAAGCTGAGAAGGTAAATATTAATATGGTGCACAGTCATTCACACAAATGCTAAACACCATCATGGTAACACACATGACATTTTAAAAAATGCAATAAACATTAATTTAACAACATTAGATGTAACATAAAACACTAACGTACATAACTGATTAGAAAAAACTAAGAAGAAACAGTTATTTCAATGAAAATGCATCAAATATGGAATTCTGGGAATGTCAATTTACGTTTTTTTCACTGTAAATTATACAATGACTTGTTCTAAATTTAACAGTATTTTACTATAAAATTACATTAAACGTAAGGTTAGATCTATTACAGTTATTCACCGTATATAATAAGAAAACGTACTGTTAAACAATCAATAGGTTTTTACTGTCGCATTTTTTCCGTTAAAATCATGATTTCTTTCACATGGTCAGTGTCATACATACACTTCTTTGATTATTTACCTAGAATTCTTAATCTTAAGTATTTTTAGATAAAGTATGTCTATTTGATTATTTTTGTGTTAATGCTTCTTTTTAAAAAAATTCTAAATCCTAATTTATTTCTCAAGCAACTTTGGTTCTTGTGATTGTAACTATTTTGTTTGATTGTGACCATCTCTTTTAATTCCATAATTTTATTTCTTGTAAATTCTGACAGTTACTCTTTTTTATCTTTTACTCTGGCAAGAGGCTTCCAGGCCCCACCCGTATTTCTTCCACTTTAAATACATAAGAATTTTAATCTCCATTTTTCCATTTGCATGATTTAACAGTTCAAATGTAGATAGCAAACTGTCCACATGGTATTTTGCAGCTCAGTGACCAGACTAACTCCCTCCTGCTATGTTATTAATACAATCTGAGGTTCCTCTCTGTGCAGAAGTGCCCTGATCATAATGAAGCCCACTATGCAGCAGGACTCCTATAGCTAAAGCTGCTCCTCTCAGAGGGAGACCCTCCATATAGAGGTTAAACCTGGCCTAAGCACTTCTTACCTGGCTTATGAACGACATTGCGGTTTCACGATTCTAGGGAGATCACCTTATCAAACGGTGCCACAAATACTGCCAGACCAATTTGGAAATTGATAGTCCATACATAACAGAGTTATTGGTCTCCAATTACTACTGGCCCAGTGTCACAGAATACCCCGGGAGGGCCACTCAGGTGTTTCGCCATGCTCTCAGAGTCAATAGCGGAGCATCCTGGCTTCGCCTCACATTCATTACACCAGCCAGATGGGCTGAGAATTAGATCCCAACTCCCCCCACAGAGAGAGATAGGTAGGAGGAGATGGTAGAGAATGGGGATGGAGAGGAAAAATAATGGTTTTTGTTTTCATTTACATTGCAAGTTATTACATTTTAATGTAACACCTCTGGGACCTGGGAGCATTAAATGGCTGTTGTTGAGTAATGGAGTCTAACTGCCAGTGAATGCGGAGGGAGAAATGAAATTAGCGAGCACAGCAATTTGGCACAGTGATTATGGCCTCCGCCGAGGCACTTCCTGGTGATTTAAGAATGCTAACATTTAAGCACGTCGGATCTCATTATTCTTCAAGGTTAAATCGAGCTCATTCCAAGGGGATCCAGCAGCAAGACGGGAAATAACTTCTCTTTCTGTCTTTTTTTTTTTTGCCTCTCTTTTTCTGCATTTTTGCATATTTTCTGCATTTGTTTCAGGCTGAAGTGTATAATTTCTGTGTTAACGGCTGGAATTGCGAAAAGGATTGTTTCAAACAGTTTTTGAACACCGCCATTGGTTGAACAAACAGATAGCCCCACCCTTAAACGCACACCATTGGCTGGTAAGGATGAAAGCACATTCTTTTCTGTTTAATGTTGTTCATGTTTTTTACATGTGAATCATAGTCCTTACCGTATTCATTAAATATCTGTTTGGGTTTTATGGTTTCTGTAATCTAGCGTTAGATCTTGGAGCTTAGACTGCGTTTTCTTTTTTTCTTATTTACTTTTAAAGGTGCAATTTTTCTTCCATGCACTTGCCAGCGCAGCATCTTTTGTCCTCTGTACATTCTCTGCTATATACATCTGCCTTTATCTGATTGCGCACCACAACAATGCTTTACTCTTAAGCCAAACAGAAAGTGAAAGGCCATAACAAAACAGAAGCGTTTTTTTCCATTATAGTGCGTCAAATCCTTTTAAAGGTGTTTACCCACTAGGCGTTTTGTCACCCTGTTACCAAGGGGCTCAGCTGGAAGAGCGAGTCGTCGTGGGGATAATAAAGCAGTTTAGAGCGGCGAGAATGCAAATGCACTTACTGTAACTCACTGTGATCAATTCCCAGTGCCGCTCCGCCAACCAGACAGATGGTCTCTGCTTTTATCTCCATCCATTCAAGGCTGCAGAAATCAAAACAGAGCATTTGTTTTCAGAGCAGAGAGAATGTTTCTATTGTTTTCTCTAGGGAGAGTGAGGTCGAGAATTGTACTTAAGGGAATGAGACGTGTGTTTTGTTTTGTTTTTTCTCGAAGTGAAAAACTGTAAATAAAATGTCGTTATTCAAATGTTGGCATTGTAGCATGATGAATCTCTTTAACTGCAATGAATGGCAATCTGCACTTGTTAAAGCTGAGATGTGTAATGTTTTTTTTGTGTTAAAATACTTTAAATTTTCAATATGCAGATTTGAATTTAAGTAAGCCATTGCGATTGTGATGCTATCAAATCTTTGCTCTTTTTGAGCGTTTCACCTCCCTCAAGGAGGTCTCTCTGTTAGCGTTCATCTCTACGGTAGTTGCTAGGCTAGGAACCCCTAGCCTGGGTTTCCCCATACTGCCTTGCTCGCAGCGCGATTCTATTCACGCTGCTAGGCAGTCTGGACACCATGGGACAAATTTTCCCCTGAAAAAGGGAACCAATCACAGAACGGGGAGGGAGCAGCAAGATGATGACGACACCGAAGCAGTTTGTTTATATCAGACTCGACGTTACCTTCTACCCTCATGTTTATCTTTCACAAACGGTAATATTCGCTAAACGCCATCGTGTACAAATAAATCTTTGACCCATCGTCTTTTTCCTCGTCGAATTTCTGTCACTCTACATACGTCATCTGGTATAATTGAAGCGATTGGCTATGAGCTACGTACAGGCGCATTTGATAGACATTCATAGCGCCCAATAAACGGCTCTGGGCATTCGTAAACCACGCCTCAAATACGAGAAAATGCGCACGTAGTTCCCAGACCAAGTCTCAATGAGACTTGGTCTGACGTTAGCCAGGCTAAGGAACCCCTGCCATTTTTGCTTATTTTCAGTCATTATCTGTCCTGTATCCAAAATTGAATAATTCCCTACAATATATTTTGAGAAAAACAGTATGTGAAAAAAGTAGTATGTCAGAATTTACAGTATTCCTAAAACAGTCGCCAAAAAGTAACCGGATGACTTACTACTTCAGAGAGAGATTCTGAGATGCACATCTGATGGTCACGGGAGAGGATTTATTATATTTATTATATTTATTATAAGGTTTCTTTAGAGCTCTCCAAAAAAAATAAATGAAAAATGTGTTTTCATTATTTCGATTAGAATACATGCCAACTTTTAAATATAGAAAGCTGCTTTTTGGGTCCAGGTGGTGGTGTTATGACATGAAACCTGCCAAACAAGCCAGTCACAGCAAGTGAGTTTGGGGTGGACTATCTATTTATCCGCCAAGTGGCAGAAAGGGTGTATGTTCCTGAAACCTCAGGTCATTATTTTTGAAATTCCATTTGGTGTCATGCACTTGTCACAGAATTGAGACATTTCACCTTGAAGTGCAACTACAAAAAAATAATTGACTTCTCACTATATAGTAGATCACACATCATAGCTCTCAAAACATTTCAAGTGTTTTTTACAAATACAGCTTTATTTAGTCTGACGTGGCCTAAGCAGACGCCACAAACTGTGCTAGCTTCAAAACATGCGATTTTAATTTGCTATTTATGGGCAGCACCCGTGTCAGTATAACAAAGGTGTTGATAAAGACAAATTGAACTGCTGTAAAGATTGCTATGCAAGCAAATCTATTGACACCCAACCATATGTTGACATTGAAATGTGAAAGGTGTTGTTTGGTTTTCATAATGCTTTTAAAAAGACAGTCCAGCAGACTTGGTGATAAAGACATGTGCATCTGCCTTGACAACACAACCAAAACCATTAGCCCAGCCAAAACCCAGCCACATATGTTGACACCAAAGTCTGAAAACCTCACAAACTTTTCAAAGTCTTCCGATGCTATACAACTTGCTTTTTTGATGATCAGCACATCCACAATGACAACCATCAGTTAAAAGGATAGTTGACCCCAAAAATGCACATTTTGTCATTATTTTCTCACCCTTGTGTTGCCAGTTAATAGCTTCACAAAACTGGTCTGAATAAGTTGTTCACAACTTGCGCAGTTCTCAAGTTTAATGCAGTGCCTCTGACTCATGAATCATTTGCAGCAGTTCACAGCTCCCTAAAGGGCAAGATGATCAGTGAATAACTTCAATTTTGGTGTGTTCCTCACAGAAAGCTCTCATATGGTTTCAGAAGACTGCAGAATATTGCACATGAGTCATATGGACTACTTTTATGGTACTAATAAAGTCGGCATGAAACGGGTATTCATCCTATCGACTTTCTAAATGCTTGTTATTGATTTTATTGTGAACAGGGTTATTATAGTTAACTGAAATTAAAAACCATAAAACAACGTTTTCATAACTTTAATAAAAGGAACATTAACTGAAATAAAATAAATATAAAAGTCTTAAACTTGTTTTATTTTAGCTTTTTGGCAAGGCAGTATTTCTTATTTTCATTTAATATAACTTAAACTAAAATAGAACTATAGACAGTAAAAAATTTATAAAAATAAATCTCAATGTTTCTACACTGGTTGTGAATGATTCATCCATGCATTGCATATATTTCTTTTTTTCCATCTACTTCTTTTTGACCTTGAAATTTTTAATCAAAACTTGATCTTCCGATGAAATTACAGATTTCTCCTTTCATTTAGTAAAAAATGATCGTCCCATCCTACAATCAACCGCAAACTCATGTTCAGATCTGCCTCCTTCCAATCAACAACCGATGAATTTAACCTCATTTTTCATCTCGATTATCTATTTTACTCACAATACAAAAGATCTGTTGCTACAGTACTTCAGTTACAATGTGACTTTAATGTGCTTTTGCAATCGTTTGAAAGCTTTAGAGCTTCAGTTCATTCATTGTTATTGGCTGGGTTAGTGACCAGCACAACATTTTGTATTTCTCATCAAAAAATCTCATACATGTTTGGAATGACATGAGATTGTATAATTAATAATTACATTTTTGGGGTGAACCTTCTTTTTAGTGCTTTGGTTTTTGCATACAATTGGATCCTCAGCGTTAACCAATGAAATGAGGTATTCAGCTGATTATTTTGAATCACTGGTAAGATGCCTGTTGTGCACTTCTTGTTCCTCGTTAGATTTTGTGTATGTTGTTTTTCAGCCTTCTAAAGACCCTGACATTCTCACAGAACTGAGAATTATCGATTTAAATTCGAATTGCTTGATCACCCAAACAAAAGCCCCATGTCCCTTAAAGATCTCACATCTGTTCTGGAGTTTGCCATGGCGAAGTCGATCCCTCTCCTCCCGCTAAAGTGTGTTATCAAGAGCAGGGTTACTGCCGCCTGGCTCGTCACACTAAAGTGTCTATGACAGTACTGATGGAACTGCTCGGGCCCTGTGCGGCCAGTCAGGCTAATGCATCTGGAAGGAGGCTATAGGCATGACAGAAACTGACTGAGAACAAGAGCATGAAAAAATATGCTAGACCAGAGGCGATGTCTCTCTGCCAAGATGTCCAAGTATGTTCCTGTATCCTTATAAAAGATCTAGTAAAACTGCTTGTTAACGGCATAGTTCACCCAAAAATGAAAATTCTGTCATCATTTACTCACCCTTGTGTCATTCCAAACATTTTTGATTTTGTTTCTTCTTTTTTTTCTTTAGAATACAAAAGACTAAAAAGAATAGTGAAACTCAGTGGGTTCCAATGTTGTTTTGGACCCCATTGATTTGCATTGTATGGACAAAAAACATCTGAAACGTGTTTCAAAATTCCTTTTTTGTGTTCCACATAAGAAATAGTCATATGGGTTTGGGAGGATATGAGGGTGAGTAAAAGATGACAATTTTCAATTTGGGGTGAACAGTCCCTTTAACTGCTATTTGTTTTTTTAGTTCTGCGTGCTTGCTTTACTCCTTAAATTAGTGAGAAAGGAAGGACATGTACATCGGAAAAGTGTAGCTTACTAATGTCGCTTTTTTTTTAGAATGAAAGAACTGTTTTGCTTTCTTTATGCACATAAATAGCTTCCCTTTTCAATCACAGTATAAATGCATGCAAAAGGGAGACTAAAAACGATCCGATCAGAGAACAAAACAGAAACAAGAAAAAAAAAAAAAACAGTTTCCACTGTGGGTTTGCAGTATTGACAGCTGTGTGTAGTTTCTCGCCTCGTCTGAAACCAACCGCCCCCCTCTGAGTGAAAAACGTCCCACCACAAGATGAGCCGATAGGCGCATACTCTTGTTCCCACACGCTGATAGCAGTTTGGCCTGATACTATCAAGCATAAGAGAGAGAGAGAGAGAGTGAAAAGCAAAAAAACACCCCTCCTCCTCACTCTGAAGTGATGTTCAGAAGGTGCTCTGAGACCGCTGTGATCTTTAGGAAGTTGGGTGACTGAGTTTCAATTTCCATTCTGATAGGATCTGATGTCCCGCATGTAAATGGCCACATTTATGCTATCTATAAATTGCTATCTAAATTGCTGGCAATTTTAAAATGCCATAGAAAAAGTTTGAAATGTTCATGCAACTGGAAACACAGGAGATGCATCAACACTAATTTAAGGAGACTCTGAAAGTAATATATATATATACTTCAGTTAACTATAATAATAATTTGTTATACTTATAATAATAATAATAATAATAATCATAGTCATTTTGGTTAGCACTTTAAAATAAGGTCCCGTTAATTAATGTTACTTAAAGCAATAACTAACACACGGCACCTGCTGCGTGGGATACAGGATACGCTATTCCCCTTAAACTTATTTTTGTACACGCACACATACACATTCAGGGCTCTGGGAGATGAGTCTATCACCACGTAGGCACTAACATACCCTGAAATAGCCCAATAGTATAGTCCCTGTGGAAGGAGATGTGGTACATCTCACAGATAGCATCAAGCCGAAACTGATATGCCTTTGAGTGGAGCATCTCCTCCAACCTGTTTTGTTTGCATGTTTGTTTATTTGTTAGTCTGCTGATCCTGAATGACAAAGCAGATAATATTGAGAGACAACCTTGTGGCCAGTATTTATTTTATTTGGTCATCTTGGACACTAACTGGAATTCTGAAAGTGATACCATGGTAATACCAAAATGTTGAATCTTGAGATATATAAAAAGTGCATAAACAGTATTAGTATATTATATTACCATCTAATACCATCACTGTACCACAGTATTGCCATCCAGTACTGTACCATGATACTGCCACAATACATTTTCCATTTACTTTCTGAGTGTGATGCCTCGCAGAACTTTCCAGCTACTGGAAATGGAACTAATATAAAAGAATCACTGTTAGTGTTTCAATGGTATGGAATCAGTGTACAACTTTTGTCTGTTTCTAGAATCAGTCAATTTAAAACCACTTTATCCATGATCTTTGTGGTTAATGGAGGGAACATTTACCACAAGCGCCAATGAGGCGAGTCCTCACATTAAGACTATGTCTGTCTAATGTGATCCCTTTGGTGATCTTAAATGAGCAATGAACATTTAATAGACTAGATGAAGCTTTTCACAATTGCCCCTCAATAGTCGGCTGGGAGAACAGAACTCCACATTTGTAGAATTTATTCTCAAATGCATGTCATTTAGGCTACAGTCTAAGTGGGTTTTTGCTTTCTGAGGTTTATAAACAAGTCTGAATTTACAGTATTTAAATGATAAATATTAGTTTGGAAGCTGTGGTAGGGTGAGCGAAGACTGACAGTGATTGCAGGGTAAGATATTTGCAGATATTAGCATAACTGGTATAATTCTATGGTCAGTTTTGTTTTTTCAGGTCAACTACTGTACAGAGCAACAGTTTGTAGAGAATTGAACAGAACAGATTGGATTTTATGAATGTGAGAAAAAAAAAACTATAATGGGTATCGAAGCTCAGAGGTGGACTGTTGATTTTAGGTCCACGGAACAAGTGGTTTGTTAAAGTTGGCATGAAACGGAAGTTGCGATAGTGTTTTCTTCCCTATTGTGACATATCCAAGTATGTGAAACACAGGATGTTACTGCATTTATGTTTTAATTATATACTAACTATCATGAACAAACAATGAACAGCTGTATTTTATTAACTAACGTTAACAAAGATTAACAAATGCAGTAAGAAAGGTATCGCTCATGGTTAGTTCATGTTAGTTAATACATTAACTAATGTTAACTAATGAACCTTGTTGTAAAGATACCAAATTAGCTTGTATTTTCCAAGTACTTAGGCAGTGTATTTTTAATGAGCACGATCAGTCCTGTGATGCTGACATTACATTAAATACAATGCTGTTTCTCTCTGGGAGTATCATAGAAGTTCTGCTCTCTTGTGAAGGTCTATCACCTGACTGTATTTGATGGATACGTTCTCATATAAAAAAGTCCTTTTGAAAATCTCTCTCTCGAGGGCTGGAATAGTTCCTGTTCATTAACTGAGTTCTGTCTTTAAAAGTTCTAAAAGCCATTTTGTATCATTACTCTCCAGTTTTGTCTCTGACTGAGGGCATAGTCAGGGATGAAAAATACTTTTAATTTCCTGAACGCGGATCCTCACAGCGTGATGGTGCACATCAATCGCGTGTGATGCCTTTAGTCCACTCTAATAGAGGCACTTCCTTTCTCTCAGCAAGCTTTTCCGTGTCTGCCTGTGGCACTTGTAGGATCATTTGATTTGGGTCTGATAACTGACGCTAGCCTCTGAGAACGGCTCGAATGAAATCTTCTTCTCCCTAGGCGCTTCAGTCAGCCGCATGAAAGAGTCGTTCTCGCCTCTTTTCTCTCAGATCGGGCCATGAAATTCAGTCTCCATGGAGTGATGACAATTCCACCACTTCTTTGTTCGCAATTACTCTTCTCTCTCCATTTTTACCGCCAAAAAAAAAAGAAAAAAAGAAAAGTGTCTGCTACCTCACAGGAGGAAACCGTACCTCTCTTTATCTGAGATGCTTTCCCTCGATTGCTATCAAGCAGACAAACCGCCACTTGAAATTACTTAGCATCTAATTTTCTTCCTTTTTTTATTTTATTTTTTTCTAACCCGTCGGTGTAAATGAAAACACTTCCCTGTTGACACGTTTGTAACGTGCAGCTTTTTATTAACACGGGAAAGAAATGTGGTAATGAACTGTGAACACGCTTTTTCTCTCATTTCCAGCCAAGCTACGTGGTACATACACTCGCTGTCTCACGTTCTTCCTGTACTCGTCAAACGCTAATTATCCTTCTTCCCCCCACACACACACAATTGCATTACCTTTTGTACTTGGTCGTCTTTTAGCGTTTAAGTATGTTTAATATCTTTTGTTTATCCTGAGCAGTTAGCCAATAACGAAATGAACCCTCATTTGTTTTTCCCATTATTACAATCTGTTTATGCTGGAATCCTTGAACTGCTATTTCCCAAACATTAGCTAACTGTGATTTGCTTCCAACAGAACACTGTTCTGGTTTCTTTATAGGAACTGGAAAGTGTCTTTATAGATACATTGTAGATCCACAAACACTTCCTACGCTGAAACTCTCCCCTTCGTTCCAACACGAGCGCCGGAGTTGTAGGAGTTTGGCTCCTCAAAACAAAGTACTGTATAGGCAACTCTAAAAATAAACAACCTGAAAACACTTCATATTTGCAATTATGGAGTTGATTTTCATGCCAATGAAAACAGTAGCTAAAAAACATTGGATGTACATAAATCATTGCCTACAAGGGTCATAATGAAATATTTAATTTAGCACTTACATCTTAGAGCATAATAAACTATTTATGTACATGATCTAACTTATAGAATTGAAACTGTACTCAAACTGAAATTTCAAATATTTCAAATTTCAAATAAATGCTGTTCTTTTAAACGTTCTATTCATCAAAGAATCCTGAAAAAAAAATATATACCATAAAAATATTAAGCAGCAAAACTGTTTCCAACATTGATGATAAGAAGAAATGTTTCTTGAGCACCAAATCAGCATATTAGAATGATTTCTGAAGGTTCATGTGACACTGAAGACTAGTAATAATAGAAAGAGTAATGATGCTGAAAATTCAGCTTTACCATCAAAGGAATAAATTACTTTTTAAAATATATTAAAATAGAAAAAGTAATAATATTTCACAATATTACTGTTTTTACTTAGCATGGTTACATGGTTTACATGGTTTCCCCATGCTGCCTTGAGCGCACGCGATTTTATTCACGCTGCTAGGCAGCCTGGATACCATGGACCAGATTTTCCCCTCAAAAAGGGAACCAATCACAGAACGGGGAGGGAGCAGCAAGACGATGTCTATGCGACACACCGAAGCAGTTTGTTTATATCTATGGATCCAACATGGCCGGCGCGAAGTTACCATTCGATGCAGCCTTAGATAGTGTTCTAAGTAGTTTAGTCTTCTTCAGCCATCGTCGTCTTCCTCGTCTAATTTCTGTCGCTCTACATCTACTGTCTATGCTCTACATACGTCATCTTGTATAATTGAAACGATTGGCTATGAGCTACGTACAGGCGCATTTGATAGACATTCGTAGCGCCCAATAAACGGCTCTGGGCATTCGTAAACCACGCCTCAAATACGTGAAAATGAACATGTGGTTCCCAGACCACGTCTCAATGAGATGAGGTCTGACGTTAGCCAGGCTAGTTTTTACTGTATTTTTGATCAAATACTCTAACTGCAGCCTTGGTGAGCATTAAAGACTTTTCAAAAACAAACCCCAAACTTTTGAACCGCAGTGTATTGTCTTTCAAGTTGTCTAGTACAATAGTTTAGTATGAGCTGGTAACCACTTGCTCATGCATGTTTGAAACAACATCAGGGTGAGTAAATATTGTCAGAATGTTACATTTAAGGTTAACGATGTCTTTAAGTTTAGTTAGCAGTCCTTATCCTTCAAGATGACAATGTTTGTGAGTTTTGTCATCTGTATTGTAAGGCCTAATCTACAGACGTGAAAAACCCAAATGAGCCAAGGCCTCAATTACACAGTGTGATAAAATGGCTGATGAGAAGCAGAGGAAGGAAAAACACGTATTCCCCGCTCGGTTGATGAGAGATCCTGCCGCTGGCTCACCGCCTCCTCTCTGCATTCATCCATCCCTCCATCCCTCCACACTTCTTTCCTCCCTTGGCTTGATGGGACAGCTGTAATTAGGGAGGGGTGACTGTGGCAATGCATTCTGGGTCTGTGTTCACAAGAGGGAATGATCATAGTGTTTAGGAGATGTGCCCAACTACAGGGTAGAGCAACATGTCTTAAAGAATACACACACATATACAATCTCAAACACGCATGCTCTTACACGCAGACACACAATAAGGCCGCGGGTCCACCAAACCCTTGCTAAAAATGCTAGGCGCTCTGCTGAAAGTGCTAGCTGTGGGTGCGTGAGAGCGTATTGGCAGCGCAGTGTTTTTGTTTTGTTTTTTTCATTTGAGACACTTTACTTGCTATGATACGGAATGTCCGTGGAAGTGTTACTAGTATCTCATTTCAGATATTTATTTCTGTTTTGTTTTTATGTAAAAATGTCGATACAATGTAAAGTATTTACTCTGGCTCTTGTTTTAAATGATTTTGTTCTGATATTATGCTTGTTTTTGTCGTCTGTTGACGTTGTACAAGCAGCAGGATGCGGCGGTTGGTTGGTGTTGTATTTGTCCCGCCCCTCCTCCACTGTGATTGGACGGCTGGGTAAAAAGTGACAGTGATTAGCGCTGCATTTTACCCGAAGTTGAGCATTCTTCAACTCCCGCGACTGGTAAAAAAATAGTGGAAATAGATGCTCAGCACCTCGTATCGCACCTGGCATTTTAAAAACACGGCTTTCCCATTGAAAAATGTATTGCATTATATATTATATAATGTATATCTCAAGATTGATGCCATATAGATTTTCTTATAGATCTCATTGATAGACACCAGAAAGCCATAGAAGCCAAGTAGACGTCTACATTTTATGTGTACAGTTTAAAGAAAGTTTTAATCTACTTAAAAAATAACTAAGACATGTTTTTTCTCCAAATTATATTTTGTAAGTTTTGCTTTAGATACTGTAGCAATATATAGAATAAACTGTAATATCCCATTAGTTAACATTATATAATGCATTAACTAACAATGAGCAATATATTTTTTTACAGTACTTTTTTGTAAATGTTTGTTAATAAAAATTAAATAGATCATTGTTAGTTCATGTTAGCTGAGGAGAACCATTAAATAATATAAAGAATACAGCTTTTGATTTTAATAATTTATTAGTGAATGTGTGAACATGGATCATTTTGACAACGTTGTAGCCTGTACGCGAAAAACACAAAAGAGAAAATTTTCTGTTTTTAGTACATCATTGATGTGAAAACGTACCCTTAGTATGAATATATTTTTTGAGTGATGCAAGTAAATCATCATGAAACTACTGGAATGGTTTTAATAAAGTTAATGACTGAATAAAAAGTGCAATACAACTGTCACAATATTCACAGTGTTGCTTGATTTTTATATTGCTAGCAAATAAATAATAATAAAAAAAAAAATAATAATACATAAAAAAAAAAATATATATATATATATATATAAGTAGCCTATTCAGTATTTATTGCCCACCCCTACCCCCCACAGAGGGGCAAATTCACTGAAAACTAATTTACATAGAAAGGATGACAGATTTTCTCTCTTAAAAAAAAAAAAAAAGAATGTCAGTGATGCAGTACAATTTATTGCATTTAGCCTAAGTTGTATTGCATGTGAAATATTTTTATTTTATTTTTATTTTTTGCTGAAATGCTGCTCTGAAAAGTGATGGGCCTTCAGTGAATTCGCCCCACGCAATTCTCTTTTAATCCATATCTTGAGTAAGAAATCATCCACAGTTTGGGCAGGCCATTTATTAGCATGCTGAGAGTCCTGCCCTAGTTAAAGTGCTGCGATTCATCATTACCTGTCAGTGCTGTCAGAATGTGGGCTGGAGCAGCAGAGAGAGCGTGGATACCATAGGGAAGTGGGTTTCAGAGCTCTGGGTTTCCATACACAGGGGCGGCTTGGTTTAAATGCTTGCGGATTGTGGGTTTAGCATCAGTACGTTGCCCTTTTCCACCTTCCTCCAAATTTTCAGTGCAGATGAAAAAAGGCTGCAGGTGCAATTTCGGATAGAGTCCATGGAGATTCCACTCGTGCCCCTGAGCTCACCGCTTAACCACAATTTGCTCTTGGGAGACTTTGCCTGCAATTAGTGTTCTCCAAATCTGCTCATTGACTAGTTGCCAAATGAGAACATGTTCAGGTTTCTCGTCTCTTCCTGTGTGCTGGAAAATTCTCTCCAGTGGCGCCATCCTGCAATCTGTTTTTAGTCTTAAATTACTATCACTGTTTTAATTCTTAAAATTGTATCTACTTTTTTAATAATACATTTCTGGTCTTATTTTGAACCATTTGTCAGTGGACAGTATTCTAAAGAAAAAACTGTGACTTGTTCTGCCTCTGAGATGACGTTGGTAGGCCAATACGCTTTTCACAATCCAATTAATTCCAGATGGATGGAATCAGTTCTCTTACGAGAGGTTCTCTCGTATTGCGTAAGAAGCTTACGCTACGGGTAAAGTCATCTTTTCTCGAGATATGAAGCCAAAAAATTATCCTTAATTTAATATCTTGTCAACGCAGTGCGGCAGCAAGCAGACCTAGAGCAAGCGAAGTCGCGTGCTCATTGGCTGCTCTGCGGCAACTGCAGCAGCCTATCGCTGAAACCTTAGCGTGACGTCACGCCCAATGAGCGCGCTGGGCGCGCTCACGCGTCACAGCCCATGTGAGGAGGCGTGGCTTTAGCTTATAAAAGAAGGTTCAGAGGCTGCTATTCTCTGATTTTTGTCTCTTCAGCGACGCACTACGCATCGCTGGACTCTGAGGAAGCCGCCGTTGAAACAAGCGCCTTGCAAGCCGAGGATTACCTGAGGAAGCCGGTCGTCTTCGCCGCCTTCAGCTATCCCTGCCTGCTTCGCTATCCGGCGATTATATCCTTTTACATTGCATCATGCCTAACTGCATTTCCTGCAAAGCTCCGCTCAGCGAAAGAGACCGCCATGTGATCTGCGTTCTCTGCCTGGGTCGTGACCACGCAGCCCTCGCTCTCTCCGCGGGCGGCTGTGAATTATGCGAAGAACTGCCGATGTCGACCCTGCGGGCTCGACTCGCCGCGTTCGACGCTCTCGCTGTCTCACCGTCTGCCTCCACCGGGCCGCGCAAGAAGAAGCGCCGCTCTCAGAGGCCACCGGAACCCGCGGCAGCTGCTGAGTGCTCGCCGGAGCCCCTCCCTCGAGCCTCGCTATCTCCCTCTCCCCTTCCCGACGCGCAGCGGCCGGCCTTCGCCCGCACTGCCGTCGCCCTAGGGGATGAAGCGGACGACGCCGCTTTATCAGACAGCTGTTCTCTCATGGCTTCGGACAGCGAGGCATGGTCGGGGTCTCACCGCTCCGCCTCCTCGACACAGGAGTCTAGCAAGTCCCGCGCCAGTGTCGACGCGGAACTCCTCCGCCTCCTCACCAAAGCGGTCGACCAGATGGGACTGGACTGGTCCCCACCCAAGGCCCCCGCGCCTAACAGGCTCGACGGGTGTTTTCTGCCTAGCCGCCGCCAAGCGCCTGCCTCTAGGTCAGCACCCTTCCTGCCTGAGCTCCACTCTGAGCTCGCTAAATCGTGGAACGCCCCATTCTCCGCGAGACTCCGCTCACCGGCCTCCGCGACCCTCTCCCAAGTGGACGGGGCCGCCGAGAAGGGATATACACAGATCCCTCCGGTCGAAGAAGCCGTGGCAACGCACCTTTGCCCGCCATCCGCTAGATGGCGCTCAAAGTCTGCCCTGCCGTCAAAAGCCTGCAGGACCACCTCAGCCCTCGTCGGCCGCGCTTTCGCTGCCTCCGGCCAGGCCGCTTCCGCCCTGCACTCCATGGCTGTGCTCCAGATCCTCCAAGCCGATCTCCTCCGTGATCTGGACGAGAGAGGCCCGGATCAGGACACTCTGACTGACCTGCGCAGCGCGACGGACCTCTCGCTTCGCGCCACCAAGTCAGCGGCACAAGCCATCGGAAGGTCCATGGCTTCGCTCACCGTCACCGAAAGGCACCTTTGGTTGACGCTGGCGGATATGAGCGAAAGGGAGCGCGCAGTTTTCCTCAACGCCCCGCTTTCCCCCACCGGCCTGTTCGGCCCAGCGGTCAGTGGGATTGTGGATCGCTTCTCAGAGGTGCAGAAAGCCTCACAGGCTATGAACCTCTTTCTGCCCCGCCGCTCGAGCTCCGCTGCAGGCCGCTCTCAGGATCAGCCTCCTGCACGCAGCTCGACACAGCGCTCTGCTCAGCCTCCATCTTCGCGACGCCAGGGCGGCCGCCCTAGACAGCGCTCAGTCAGCCGTCGCAGACCGCCTCCCCCCCGGGGACCCCGGCCTAGGATAGCGCTGAAACCTGAGCCCGCGAAGTCCTCCTAGCAGCCGCAGGGAGGAAAAGATGGCTGAGTCCCGCTGCGGCCGGACTGCCATCAAAGCGCTCAGCCCTGTCAGTCCCCTTAAAAAAGGCTACTGCAGTGGTTCACATCGCAGCCAACGAGCCAGTAACACAACTCGCTCGCCTGCACACAAACGCCGTTTTTACGGCGACCCAGAGATATCTCATAAAGAGTTTGGTTTCGGGTTTTCCGGCTCACGCCGAAGGTGTCATGAGTGTAGAAAATGTGCCCACACCCACGTGCTCACCACTACACACAAACACAGTTTCCCCGGTAACGCTCACAGAGCGCACTCTCATAAAGCGGGCAAGCGCCGCTCGAGTGCTAAGTGTAGAAAATGTGCCCACGAATCTGTGCCCACACCTACACGCTGCACGCTCTGTCACTCAGTTATCCCGGGATGCAGATCTTCTAAAGCTCCCCAGCACTGGCCGTGTTGTGTATGTAAGCCCCGCGCCCGCTCACGAGCGCGCGCACTTACAATCAGACACGTTTACCCCCATGCCGCTCTCGCGCCACGGGCTCCCAGCTTCAAAATGTGCCCCGTCCACAGTGATCGAGCCATTGAATGCTGCACAGCCAGTCCCCGCTGTCTGCGAGCCCCCGTATTCGAGCACCGGCGACGCGCGCAATGCGCGCGTCCCCCTATCTTCTCTGATACAGGTTCCCCATCCCGCACAGCGCGGCGATCTGAACCCAGAGACCATTCGACCCCTAGCGAGATGTGCCAGCGCATGGCAAGCTATCCAGGGCGTGTCAGAATGGGTGCTGAATATCATAAAGCACGGCTATTCGCTTCAATTCGCTCGCCGTCCGCCTCGCTTTCTAGCACGGACCGAGACGAGTGTGAACACAGAAGTGGCTCATCTGCTTCGGGCAGAAATAGCAAAGCTGTTGCACAAGGGGGCTATAGAACAAGTGCATCCTTCTCTGAGCGAGTCGGGCTTCTACAGCCGTTATTTCCTCGTACCCAAGAAGGACGGGACGCTGAGACCCATTTTAGATCTGAGACACTTGAACAGAGCCCTCATGAGACGGCCGTTCAAAATGATTACAACCAGACAAATCCTCGCGCAAATTCGCCAGGGAGACTGGTTTATCTCTCTCGATCTGAAGGATGCATACTTCCAGATCCAGATAATTCCCCGTCACAGGCCATTCTTGAGATTCGCCTTCGACGGCCGGGTATATCAGTACACCGTCCTGCCGTTCGGTCTATCTTTGGCACCCCGTACATTCACGAAGTGCATGGACGCGGCTCTCGTTCCCCTGAGAACTCAGGGGATACGGGTACTGAACTATCTGGACGACTGGCTAATTCTAGCGCATTCAGAGTCAGAGCTTTTGTCTCACAGGACAGCGCTTCTCGGCCATCTGGAAAATTTGGGTCTCTCGGTCAATTGGGCCAAGAGCTCATTACTGCCCCGCCAGTTTATCTCGTTCCTCGGAATAGAACTGGATTCGGTGGCTATGACGGCCAGACTGTCAGAGCAGCGCGCGCGCCGCATTCGACACCTAGCCGCATCTTTCCAGACGGGCAACCAGACTCCGCTGAGAACATTCCAGCGAGTTTTGGGACACATGGCCTCAGCGGCTGCAGTGCTTCAGCTGGGCTTACTGCGCATGCGCCCGCTTCAACGCTGGCTAAGAGCGCGAGTGCCTCACCGAGCCTGGACGGCCGGCAGCTTACGAGTCAGAGTGAGTCAGGGCTGTGTCTCAGCCCTTCGACCCTGGCTGGCAGCCGAATGGTATCGCACTGGGGTGACGATGGGAGTTGTCTCACGCCGGAAAGTTATCTCGACAGACGCGTCCAACGGAGGTTGGGGAGCGCTTTTCGAGGGCAGACCGGTCTATGGCCGCTGGTCAGACCAGGAGTGTCGCCTTCATATAAACTGTCTAGAGATGCTGGCGGTCGAGAATGCGCTCAAGCACTTCCTCCCATACCTGCAAGGCCACCATGTACTGGTCCGCACAGACAACATGTCAGTGGTAGCCTATGTGAACCGCCAGGGCGGTCTCAGATCCAAAATGCTCTGCACCCTGGCGGAACGCCTCCTAGTGTGGGCTCAGCACTCACTGCGCTCACTGAGAGCCGCGCACGTGCCGGGTCGCCTGAACGATGGTCCAGACAGACTGTCCAGGGACAATGTTCCCCCGGGAGAGTGGTCCTTGCATCCCCAAACAGTCCAGTTACTGTGGCGCCGTTTCGGCAGAGCGAAAGTCGACCTCTTTGCGTCACAAGACAACGCGCAATGCCCAAAGTTCTTTTCAAAGAACGAGGACGCGCTGGCCCAGAACTGGCCCAGCGGCCCGCTTTACGCTTTTCCCCCGGTCTCCCTGCTGCCGCAGGTTATCGAGAGATTCAGGGAAGCGCGCCACACGGTGCTCCTCATAGCCCCGTATTGGGAGAATCAAACATGGTTCCCGGATCTAATACGGCTGGCGGACACAGCCCCCTGGCCGTTACCGGTGAGGAGAGACCTTCTCTCTCAAGCCCACGGCTCGATTTTGCACCCCCATCCAGAGCGCTGGTCTCTGCATGCGTGGGTCATCAACGGTTACCCGTTGACTTGCCAACAGGGGTTGTGAACACGATCACACAGTCTAGAGCCCCCTCTACGAGGCGGCTCTATGCTTCAAAATGGTCTGTGTTTAGTAAATGGTGCACCGCCAAAGGGCTGGATCCACTAACATGTGGGGTATCGCAGGTGCTGTGCTTCCTCCAAGAGCTGTTGGACGCGGGCAGGTCCCCCTCCACGCTCAAAGTTTATGTTGCGGCCATCTCAGCTTTTGCCGACTCGGCGCTGGGCCGCGCATTAGGGAGGAACGAGTTCATCATCCGCTTCCTCAGGGGAGCGAGGAGATTGAACCCGCCGCGACCCCCGTCGGTTCCTATTTGGGATCTTTCCCTGGTCTTAGAGGCCATGAAAGCGCATCCCTTTGAACCCATGGAAACAGTGGATATGAAATATCTCACGCTAAAAACCGTTTTTCTGATAGCACTGTCGTCAGTTAAACGCGTGGGTGACCTTCACGCGCTGTCAGTTAACGCTGCATGCCTCGAGTTTGGACCTAATGACTCTAAAGTCATCCTCAAACCGAGACACGGTTATGTCCCCAAAAGTCTGGGCACACCGTTCAGAGCGCAGGTCATTTCTCTCTCCGCTTTGCCATCATCCGGCAGCGAGATCGATGGTAAACTCCTTTGCCCTGTCAGAGCGCTTAGGAATTATACTACACGCTCCGCCGCTGTCAGGCGCTCGGAGCAGCTTTTCGTTTCGTTTGGTGGGCGCACCAAAGGTCTCGCCGCCTCGAAACACAGCCTGTCCAGGTGGATAGTGGACGCGATTGCAGCCGCTTATGCGTCTAAAAATCTGCAGTGCCCGCTGGGTATCAGAGCCCACTCCACCAGAGGCATGGCCTCTTCATGGGCTTGGTCTAGTGGAATTTCCATTCATGACATTTGTACAGCGGCAGGCTGGGCCTCCCCCTCTACATTTGTGAGATTTTACAATCTGGAAGTTCCTGCCCTGCAGGCTAAACTCTTATCTGTCTAAGTCCCGCGTAGCCAGCCCACTCTGTGTGCAGACTACTGCTGTGTGATTTAGCTCTCCTGGTTGAGCTCAATTCTGGGGTTGTTAGTCAGACCGGCCACGCCGCTCTGAGCCCCTTATGTGTGTGCTTATGTACTGCGCTAGCCATTCTTGGCCGCCCGGTTCCCTGTTATAGTGTTCCCCGGGTTTCTCCCTGGGACTCATTCAGTGGATGCGGGGCGCGCACGGCGTTGACAAGGGAAGTTCCCGTAGCGTAAGCTTCTTACGCAATACGAGAGAACCTCTCGTAAGAGAACGTACTCGGTTACCTAACGTAACCTCTGTTCTCTCTAGAGAGGGAACGAGTATTGCGTAAACCGCCGTGCTCGCGCCACAAGCTCACTCGCTTCAGCGACAAAAACCAGAGAATAGCAGCCTCTGAACCTTCTTTTATAAGCTAAAGCCACGCCTCCTCACATGGGCTGTGACGCGTGAGCGCGCCCAGCGCGCTCATTGGGCGTGACGTCACGCTAAGGTTTCAGCGATAGGCTGCTGCAGTTGCCGCAGAGCAGCCAATGAGCACGCGACTTCGCTTGCTCTAGGTCTGCTTGCTGCCGCACTGCGTTGACAAGATATTAAATTAAGGATAATTTTTTGGCTTCATATCTCGAGAAAAGATGACTTTACCCGTAGCGTAAGCTTCTTACGCAATACTCGTTCCCTCTCTAGAGAGAACAGAGGTTACGTTAGGTAACCGAGTACGTTTCCACCCATACTTTTTTCTCACTGAATATCTGGTTTCTCTCTGAAATATGTCAGTGAAATGGGCTGTGACCACCGAATCGTGTTAATTTTAAGAACTTTGTACTTCTTATTTATTTGTTGGTTGGTTGGTTGTTTGGTAGGATAGTAGATAAAGAAAAAAAATAGGAAAAGCAGAGCAGGATATGATGCAAGCCTAACTCCTAGGACACAACTCCAACTCTTCTATCCCTTTCTCTCGGAATTCCCATTGACAGACACCTTCATTTTCCCTCCTTGGTTGAATGCAACACACTTAAAGAACTGTGCAACCAGAAGGAAAAAAAGTCTTTGTAGCAATTGCATTCGCATTTGGTTGGCTGTACATAATTTTCAGTTATCATATCCATGAATGTTAAACAAGGCTCAAGTAATTACAGCTGTTATATAAGATTAGAACTGTCCTGTGAAAGAAATATCAAGGTTATGTTTTTTTAATGTAATGTGGTTTACTACTTAGAGACTGGGTAAGCACATATCTTGTGTCTGCGCTCTCAGAAAAGTGCATCTGTAGACACTAAACATGGTGAAGTATTCAAACTTAGCCATATCTACAATATTCTGTATGCTCTGATTTTGCGCAAAATTGAATTGCAAAGTGGAATGTGTAAAGTTTGGTCATGCACACATGCATATCACCAATGTAATGAGATGCATCTCTTCAGAATTATCTTATTTGCCAGATAAAGTAATTCCAGAATTAGAGTAATCTGTTGAGCATATTTGTCGTTTAAAAGGCCATTTCTTGTTAATGCCTGATACCCGTTTAATTTCTCTGGTTATGTCCTGCATCACGTCTGAGAAAAATCACAGGATAATTAATAAACATTTCTCAAAATAGTCTGTTGCTGATCAAGAGCTTGAATAAACTGTACAAGCAATTGCAGAGATAAATTAAATGCAAAATATTAAATGATTTGATTAGATATCAGATCTGATTCACACAATATGTTATTAGATAGAACTGTTATACAAAGAAAGTAGACAGTATGTGAGAAGGTATTAGTGTTTGCTGTGTGGTTTATGTCCAGTGTTGCTAGCTGAGCATAATCATGTTTCTTAAAATGTCCCTTTAAAGTTGCGTTGGATTTTATCCTTAGCATAAAGGTTAAGAGGTCCATCTATCACTGTTTTCCATGTTCATATTTTAGTTTTTGAGTAAATATATAGGCAATAATCTGTTTACACAGCTTTTTTTTTTTTAAAATGGCGGGTGCTTTCGGCCAATCAGTGTACACTTACTTCACTGGTAGATCCTATAGTGCTGGTTTAGACCCTACTCTGAAGTAGGACCTAAATTAGTTCCTCCAAAAGAAGTTCCTTGAACTAAAATCGTTCCTAGTTCCTGCGGTGCGAACACGCCAAAATCCGGGTACTTCCGCCTATAGTTCTAGGAACTATGAAAAGGTTCCTCCGGTGCAAAGCCCCTATTGACTCTACAAGACCCCTGAAGTTGTCCTGTGGTGTCTGGCACCACGGCGTTAGCAGCAGATCCTTCAAGTTACAAGGTGGAGCCACTATGGATCAAGCTTGTTGGTATCCCACAGATGCTTGATTGGATTCAGATCTGGGGAATTTGGAGGTCAGGGTAACACCCTTCATTGTGTTCCTCAAACCATTCCTGAACAATGTGTGCTACTTCCTGAAAGTGGCCACTTCAAGTAGGTAACACCCACAGTGCATCCTGGTTGCCATCATTTCCCCAGGTAAACGCCACTCACATACATGGCCGTCCACATGATGTAAAAGAAAAAGTGACTCGCCAGACCAGGTGACCTTCTTTCAAGGTCCATTTCCGACTTCCGAGTTCCTGTTGTAGGTGCTTTCGACGGTGGACAGGGGTCATCATAGGGACTCTGACCAGCTACACAGCCCCATACGCAGCAGAGTGTGATGCATGTGTGTTGTGACACATTCATGCCATAACCATAATTCAAATCTTGTGTGACTTGTGCCACAGTAGACCTTCTGTTGGCTTGGACCAGGCGGGATAGCCTTCATTGTCCTCGTGCATCGATGAGCCTCGATCACCCTGTCGCCGGTATGGGGTTTGTCCCGCCTCGGATCTCTGTTGGTAAATTCTCACCACTAGTGACCGGGAGCAACCCACAATCCTTGCCGTTTCAGAGATACTCTGGACCAGTCGCCTTACCATAACAATTTGGCTCTTGTCTGCAACCAACATGTTGATTATGAGAACGAGAAGTCCCAACCAAGAATTCTTTGCTTACCATCTAATCTACCCAGAACTAAATATGCTGCCTTGTTCGAATATGATTAACGATATACTCTTAACCTACATAAAGTAGGAAAAATATATTTAATCTTCACAATCCAAAAATTCTTAGGATAGGTTTAATCTTTTCTTTAGATTTTTGGCTGACTTCTTTTGATTCACAGCACTCAAACAAATGCCTAGTACCGGTAGTCTATTTTTCTATATTTTGGGGAATTTCATGTTTCTGGTTAGTCAAATAACACTTTTTATGGGTTTACACATGTGGGAGCTGTTTAGTTGAGGTGTCACATTTTATCAGGTGTTTTTACACAGCGGAGCAATTCGCTGTTTCTTCCTTCAAGTAATTCTTTCGCTGTCTTTTACAGTGGCTTGGAGGTTAAGTGTAGTCTCCTTTAGATTTATGTCCTCTCGTAGGCAGACTTCATTTCCACTTAATCACTCTATCACTCGCCCTGACACACAGCTCTATAAAACGCATGCTTACTTTCCATTAATTAAATGCTACTCTTAAATTGACTGCTCTAGTATATATGCTACTTTTAAAAGAACATGAGAAGGAGAGAGAGGGGCCACTGCAGCTACTGCAAAGAGCTAAAGCCCTCAGGAGAGGAAAACCAGGTGTCCGTCACAGCAAGGTCACTACGGTTGATTTTTACTATGCCAGTTACTGCTGGCCATACTTCTCTGAAATATAAGAGCTTGTTAATGATGTTCAGTGAGATGTCTGTAGGACACATCAGGAATTGTAGTGCAATGAGGGCTGAAGCTGGGAGAACAGGATATGAAGAGTGATGCTATATTCACACTGATAGATGCCTGCTTAGTGCAAAACTATATAAATAAACAAACATAAAAAAAATCCGTTCTTTATTTAATCATGCAATTGCACTTACAGCCCATTTTACTTCCATAATATGGCATATTTCAGACCCAGAGTGAATTATTTAGGATATTCATTTTGTAGAGTGTATCATGATTTTTTTCTATTGGGATTCGATATAGGACTAGGGCAAGTCATTATCTTTTTACTGTTACCATTTGTTTTTATGAAGTGTCTCTATGATGGCAAAGCTGAATTCTCAGCATCATTAATCCAGTCTTCAGTGTCACATGATCCTTCAGAAATCATTCTAATATGCTGATTTGCTGCTCAAGAAACAAGAACAGTTGTGCTGCTTAGTATTTTTATGGAATCTTTTTTCAGGATACTTTGGTGAATAGAAAGGTCAACAGAACAGCATAATTTTTTGTAACAATGTCTTTTTGTCTTTATTGTTACTTTTAATCAATTTAATGCATCCTTACATTTTGGTATAATGCGCATCAATACATTGTTCACAATAAGGCCAGTAAAGAGAGTATATTAATAAATTACTGCATGATAAGATTTTAAATATTCAATGATGTTATTGTCACTGGTTTGGATGACCATATGTTCGTTTAATTCTTTATGACTTTGTTCTTTTGAAAGAAAGAATGAGGAACACATTCAGGTATGTTTTCCTGAGTTCAGATCAGTACTTAGTTGAATGCATCTGTTGACCAGAATGTGATAAGTGGATGGAATAAGAGTAATGTAAATAACATTTTATTATTAGAACTAGTCAGCGCTTTGACTCCCTGTGCAGTTGTTACTTCATTAAGATTCTTTAAATGCCCTCTGCTTCAGTTCTAATGTTCCGTTTAGAATTTGATCTAGGATTTGGTGTCGTCTCTCTCATTCGCCCTGGGCAGCATGCCTGGTTTTACTGCTTGGGTTTACAGCATTCATTATGCACACTTAACAGCTGTTGTAACTCTCTGCGGTAGCAGCGTGTGCGTGTGTGTGTGTGTGTGTGTGCGCGTGTGTGTGTGTGTGTGTGTGTGTGTGTGTGGCATTAGGTGTGAAGGGATTGGCTGCTGGCCCGGACAGCAGGATCACACCATTGACCTTTCGGTATAGACATGAAAGATGATCGTTCTTTCGCTTGCGGGATGGGTTTCATATTTTCACCTGGCACTTAATTCTGTTCTCATCTCATCCTGCCTGCCTTCCTCCCTCTTTATCACGTTTGCCTTGTTTAATCCATCAAGACCCCAGTGAGATTGGAGAGGAAAGATCACTATCATATTTCTGAGTTTGCCGTTCTAACATTATAATGGCTCCTGGCTGGAATGTTTAGTACAGGAACTATGACACGTGACGTTGGACTTTTTTTTATCAGTTTCTTCAGAATTTCTTGGTAGCTCTTGGCTGGTAACCAGAAATGTTATTGTAAACATTGGTTGACTCAAGCGTGAATTCTCTGTCTTTCTCAAGCTCCGTTTACAAAGCCTTTCGTCTTTAACGCAGGGTTTGTTTACATAAGATGCAATCAATAAGTAATACGTGTCTTTTTTAAAGAGCATTATGGTGTGCATCATATTTGCTTAATCTTTACTTTACTTATTAGTTACTTCAGAACTTCTGACTTTTTACAGCATGTATTGGTAATAAGAATTCATAAGAATTCATGCATGAATCTAATGTATTACCTTAAACTAAAATGTGTATATATGTATATTAGGGTTGCCAACTTTCTGAAATGGAAATAAGGAACCGGTGGGTCCGGTGACACGCCCCCCAAGGAAGAAAATTTTGAAAAATAACTCCTGAAATGATGACTTCTGGTGAATATTGTGGAAACTAATTGATATATTTAGATAAATATATTTAATATATTTAATACATTGTAGCACATTATAATACAACTTATTAGGCCTATATTTATAGAATAGCAAAGTAGGCCTAATCAATATACAAGACTGAACCACATACAGTAAGTTAGATGTGAAATATAAAGCCTATCATGATCATTTTGCCAACAATGAACCATGGATTTGTTTAGTTTATAATACGTTTTATTTTTAACTTAAACAAATACAACATATAACATTCAAAACTTATCGGCTTAGACTGCGTTGGAAGAAAAATAAAAAACAGTTTTCTGTAGCCTTGTGCAAACTTATTCAATAGAATTAGACTTCTAGAATGTTCTTTCCAGTGCAAAAAAATATATATTTTTAATTTAATTAGACAACATTTTAAGGAGGTGTGGTGCAAATATATTTATATAATTATGCTTCCATTATAGTTTACTTTCTTTCCAGTGCAAAACAATAATAAAAAAAACATCAATAAAAAAACAGCTAATAAAGAAAATATTGCACTCAAATAACGTTACTGCATTTAAGCAATACAACACCTGTATGTATGCACATGGAAAATCTCACAGAAATAAATTAACCTCCAGACTAAGCACATTGTGCAGCTATTTTTTCCATGTGTTCTTTTTTGATTTCTTTACAATGTTAGGCTAAACCTGTACTATCTCTTTTAATATAATCACTTTCTTATGAACTATATTTGAGTTTTAAAAATCCACATGATTACATAGCCTACCATATCAGCCTCTGGAGACGTCTGACGGACAAGGAACCTTGACATCGCTCGGACAATTGGCCGTGTATTCATTGTCCCTCACGCATTCCAGCCACGGGTAGTCATTTTCCCATTCATTTCTATATTTTTGTGCTCTTTTCTTTTTCGCCGGCTGCTCGGAGGTAGTCATTTTTACATTTCCCGCTGTTGTTACTTGTCGTCATCGTTGCTACGATACGTGACTCACAATGACTGAAACGACCAATTAAAAGGGCATTCTCTGATGATGTTCCAAGATGTTAAAAACGCTACGCTGATCATAGACAAACAGGGGGAGAAATTAATATCTACCGCACCGTCGGGTTTTTTTTTTCTTATCATAGCCTACAAATGCCTTAGTTCATAGTCTGACATATATTAGAAGCTATATGTGTCTGTCATGGATTTACACTGAATTGATTCTCAAAAATACGGAACAAAGTGCGTTCCGTATCAGTTCAATACGGAACAAGACTTTTATGTGTCAAATACGGAACGATTCCGTATTATACGGAATGGTTGGCAACCCCTTGTATATATATGTGTAATATGTATATATATGTGGTGTGAAAAAGTGTTTGCCTCCTTGGTAAATATGATCAAATATGGCTGTAAAAAATAAATCTGCATTTTTAATCCTTTTGATATTTTATTTAAAAAATTTGCAAAAATCTTACCTTTCATTGAAGTAAAATAATTGAAAGTGGGGGGAAAATCACTTTATGAAATAAATGTTTTTCTCCAAAACACGTTGGGAAAAAATGTTTGCCCCCTTTTATTAAGTGCTTTTTGCAACCTCTTTTTTCCAAGATAACAGCTCTGAGTTTTCTCCTATAATGCCTGATGAGTTTGGAGAACACCTGACAAGAGATCAGAGACCATTCCTCCATACAGAATCTCTCCATCCTGTTCTCCGTTATAAGATGTCTAGCACAGGCTGTCAGGTTTAGGTTTTTTTATCTGTTGGTATTTGATCGAATCCGTGATGCCATGTATCTGAAGAAGATGTCCAGAACATTTGAAAAGTAACTGACACTACTGGAACTTCAAACGGGATGGGTTCTATGGTCAGATTAAACAAAAACATTAGCTTTTTTGGCAGCAAACACTTAAGATGGGTTTGGTGCACACAGGGATAAAAAAGTACCCCATGTGTAAAATGAAATACTCTGCTGTATCTTTAATGCTTTGGGCCTAATTTTCTGCCAGAGGTCTTGGACATATTGTTCAAATTGTTCCAACACTTGAGTTTCCCCCTCATTAGTGACTTCTGTCTGCTTCTGTCTGCTTAGGAAGTCCAAAAACACATCCTTGAATCCTAATAGGCAATATGTTTCTTGTGGAATTTATCATGTTTTCTTTTAGTTATGTTCTCATTATATCATGTAATGCCATCTGATACTTTCAGCATAACTCAGCAACATATCTCAAGTACAACTCAATGCCCAAGAGTAGAAACAAAGTATTTCTTAAGGGAAATTAAATTTATGGGAGTGGTAAATGTGGAGTCATGTGGGAATAGGGATTCTCATATTTTATGTATGGATGAGCCCTATGTGGTTAAAATGACATGTGGACTGCTGGATTTCTCTTGGCTCATTTTGTGTTGGAACTTAAGACATGAAATATTACCAAAGGAGTTATTACGCTCCTTTAGTCTTGGTGTTTTCCCAATATTTACACAACCTCTATTCTCTGTGAGGCTTGTATGGCTTCTGCTCCACTTGAGATGGAGAGATTTGTGGTTTGAAACTCCAAGGAACACATCTGCCAGTATTTTAGAATATTCCACCATATCATTACATTAAGGCTGCTGGCATGGAGCAGCAGAAAACTGAGGTTGTGTTTTATAAATATTGACGTGAGGGTACTTCTGAGGGCTGTTTTAAGACTGTTTTGGCTGGGCTTTTATCATGGTCACATTTGCAACTTAAGCCACCGTGTGAAGTTTTGATAACCTCGTTCCAATAGACTCCACACAGAGGAGTCAGTTTTGCGGAAAAAAGGAACCAGAAATCACACATATAAGTACTGGTCAGGTTGTGTTGAATTGAGAGAATATCTTTTAAATTCCTGAATTCAAAGCAAACAGTAAGCACAATTGCCATTTGAATGTAAGGAGGTAGAATTAAAATAATTGAAATTCGTACTCGTAAATTTATTTAGAAATTTGATTGTATTTAATAATTTAACTTTTGTGGACCAGGACACAGAAGCACAAAAATGTATTACCTGTGTTGAATTTAGTTGAATTGCAGTTTTATACATCCTCTTGCAATTTTTCCACTGCAAATACTGTATGTCTCCTATGTAAATGAGGCTCATTATATTCGTTGTGTTCTGTCTTGCGGTTTGTAAATTTCCACAGCATGAAGGTAAGATCTTACGCTTTATGAATGAACCGCTCATTTTAAAATCTTCCCAGTCTACAGACATTTGTTATGACATCCGCTTCAAACATTTCAATTCTCATGATAACTTTTGTAAACTCTACAATAAGTATCCACTTCATCAGCTAATTCCTCTTCGACAGCGATGTCATAGAAATATACAGAACTACCGCAAAAAGGCAAAAAAAAAAAGGGTTGTGCTTGTTTCTCTGGCGCATACGGTACAGTATATAGTGTGTGCCAGATTCAGTGCTACAGTATGGTTTGGTTTGGAAAGTAGGCAGTAAATGTAAGTTTATAATAAAAGAGATGTTGGTGTATTTAGCTTTAATTGTATCTATATTGTTTGTATGGTGTAGTTGTGTGGTGTGGGACTGGTGTAGGATGAAGGCCTGACACTGTGGGCAATATAAAGATTTGCATTTATTTGAACTTTCAGGTGGTTTACAGATATTCAAATAATCAACCATAAGATGTCGAACATAATGTTAATTTTACAAGACTGTGTTAAAACCACAACTGATAATGAAATTATTAAATATCACATTCTGTTTGGAGAAAAAGGGAACTTTTGCTTTGAGGGAACAAAGTGCTGCACACACTTGTGCCATGTGCATGTTATTTTAAATAGTAAAAACAGTAATATTGTGAAATATTACAGTGTTTTTGATCAAATAAATGTAACATTGTGAGCATAAAAGACTTTCATAAACATAAAAAAAAAAGATTTGCAGGCGCCAAACTTTTAAATGGTATTGTATATGTGGCTTTGCGTCCATTTTTATGGCTTCTTTGCTGAGAATTTCTTGTAACATGGCACTAGCTCCCTTTTATTGACATTCTTTCAGCTTTATTGAAAAGTTCCATCTCTTATCAGGTCTGTAATGTTTAGTCACGCTGTTTCTTGACAGTTTTCCATACTTCCATGCACAATATGATGGAGCAATGTACAAAAAAAATGCTTTTAATGGTCTTAACTGCAAATTATTGGTCAGGAAATTAGCAAAGTTTAAGCAAATGCACTACTTAAAAAGCCATTGCTGTCTCAGAAAAACATCAAAGACTGAATAAAGTTGTTGGCAGAATATGGGAAGTTGTGTGTGTGGAGTGATGAATCATAATGAAACACGAGTTGCATGGTTATGCTCCAAAGCGGTGTCTTCAAAAGAAAGCATCTGAGAAATATATTAATAAAGGCATCTCTATCATAGTGAAGAATGGAGGAAGAGTGTCATTGTGTGGGAGACTTTTTAGCTGCTGGTATTGATAAGCTACTTCATTGTGAAAAGACATTTAATGCTTTGGAGTTCAGGAGAATATTGCTAGCTTTCTTCCCATGAAAAGTTGTTATCTAAAGAGGAATGATCAGATGTTATTTTTCAACAAGACAATGCTCCTGCCAAAATTGACAAAAATACAACCAAGAAGTGGCTTGAGAACAAGTCCATCAGGCTCATATTTTGGCCTGGTCAGAGCAAAGATTAGAACCTTATAGTGAATATTTGGTCTCACATTAAACTCAAACTGTAAGACATTTTTCAACTACTCTTAAACTGCTTGAAGCCATTAACATTAAGTGGAACAACACTGACTCTTCTTCCTGTAAAAAGCTGTCTGCAAGTTGGGGAAGGCTATTCCATGCTAAGTAACTTTATCTACAGTATTTGTGCAATTCTTGATATTTTCCTGACCGGTGATTTGTGATTAAAATGGTTAAGACCATTAAAAGACACCTAAATGTTTTGCCATTTTTGGCTTGGCCCATTTATTTATTTATTTATTGCCCAGGAGTGTATTTGGCGAGTGAAAAACAGTATTTATTTTCTCATGAATAGCAGGAAAAATAATAAAAGACTTGGGTAGCCAGATAGTTACGACCCTGCGCTTAATGTTTCTCAAGCAAACTCGTGCAACTCCAGCGCCCTAATCCTCTTTTCTTTTTTCCCCCTTTTTTTAAGATAATTGAAGTGGTTTTGGTGGTGTCGTGTTTTTTTTAATGCTGTCTCGAAGGGTTAACCCTCAACACCCAGAGCTCTTTCTCACTGCTTCTTTGCGTACGCTCTTGAGGTTCTGTGAAGAGCCCACTCAAGGCCTCTTCTGTAGCTCCAGATGTTTTGTGTAGCTATTTATTTAGCTTGTAAACAGGCCGCCAAAAGCTTCCCCCATAATGATGGAGAGGGAAACCGCAATTACATTGTTGCAGGGCCTTGCAGCTCTACAAAACAGAGCTGGCTGTTGAATGAGAGTCGGTGCTGGGGGGGAAACAGGTTGTTATCGCTTTAGAAGGAGGGGGTTGCCAGATTGTAATGCAAATCTTAACATTTTGCTATTCATTTGGGGGAAAAGCAATAACGGCATCTACAAAAACAGGAGGGGGCTAGTGTTAGGAGAAAAGGATGAAATAAGGTTATTGTTTCTTGTTTTTCCTTTTTTGGTCACTGCAATTTCACACTTATTTCATTTTGTCATAATAAGCGGTCTTGTATGAAAACATTGATTTGCAAAACCTAGTACCTTAGATCCCAGCAGTAGACATTACAGTGTCCTTAGCAAAGCATGGATATTATTGCACTCTCTCATTGATTTGTGTTCATCATCACTATTATAGATTCTATAGATTAAAATACCTGGTAGGATTTTGCAATTGAGACAGTCCTTTAAATAGCTGCCAGTTGTGTAAGAATTTACTGTCGTGTCCATAAATGTATATATTTTTTTACATCTAGATTAATCCTTTTTAAAGTTACAAAAGTTATTCAGTCAAGAGCAGTGAGTCAGTGATTTTTCTTTGTCTTTTGTTGTTTGATTAAAAAACAGAGACAGTAGCAGGGATATTAGGCTGCTGTCACTTTGAGAGCTAAGGCACAGATCCAATATACTGATACACATGTGTGTTCTTTCTCAACAGTCAACAAGTCTGTTAATTGGAACATACAGTAACTTTGAATGGGAAGTTGACAGAAGCTGTAGGTGAGATTCTGAAGAGGTCTGGTTTAAAAAGTCGTGATAAATCTTCATGAACTGAACTGAGTTTACTGACACCAAACTTTTGAACGTGTGTGTGGTTCAGGTATTTCCTACATTGTGAGATAATAATGCCAGAGATTTTTGATCTTATGGGCAAATGTTTTGGTTTCCATGAGAAAAACCGCTTATAAATCATACTATTTGTTTGTTTTTAATGCAGTAGGTTTTCTGTCAGGGCTGTGTTTAGTGGTAGGGTTAGGGGGTAATAAGTACACAATGTCATGAGTTAATTTAGCACATTTATCTCTATTTGATCGGTAAATACAGTTGTGAAAGATCCCTATCTATCTTTCAGGGTTGCAAAATGTTACACATTTATGAGAGTCTTTTAAGACATATCCAAACATGCAAGTTACGCAACAGCCCTTTATGTTTATATTTCCTCAGGTTCGTATTTGCCTTAAAGTCACAGAACTTTTTTTGTGCTCTTTTAGACAAAATGTTCTGTTGTTCAAAATATGACCATTCTTTTGTGTGATCAATTCAATACCATTCAATGCAATGCATCGTCTTAAGTTTTTATTAGTCTCAGAGCGATGTTCTTGGAGATTTTGTGATTGTTCCCTTTGGTGGCGTCTTCAAAGTAAACATCATCCGTGTGACTCAAGATAACCTCAGACTTGAACAGATTAACACGGCTCGACAGCAGTAACGGCCCTCCCTCGCTGTGCGTGTCGGTTTAGAAGGAGATTACTTTGATATTTAATGTCGGCTTGCCACTTGCATTGACCTTTTAGTGTAGCACATTCCGAGGGCGTTGTAATTAGCACTGGTCAGAGAGAGTGAACGAGAGAAGGGCGAGACAGACGGGCCAGGAGGCATGTTCGGCTGAACACGTAGAAGACGTGCTCTGTGTGAGACCACGGCCGCCCGCTGGGCGTCACAGCCCTTTTCACTTCCCATCTGCAATTATTTCTGTCTCCACCACAGAACGGTCTGACCGCTTGACAAGTCAATTAATTCTTAATGGGCCCTCCATCTGGCTCAGTTCAGTCGGAGGTCTGTAGCCTCTCAGCACAGGGACGGAGCTTAACGCTAATGACTGATGAGATTTTGTCAGGTAAAATCACCACTGGCGCTAACTGTGACCACACAGGTGTAGTTATGATTTACCGCAAATTAACGATCTAGAAACTTTATTGTGTATGGCACAGTTGTAAATCTTTTCAAGAGAGAATGACTGCATTATGACTTGTTTGTTTGTTTCTTGAAAGACGTTGTATCGTTTATAATTCTTATAGAAATATTAAATTGATTTGATACCAGTTTCATAGTACTATAAAATACAATTTCTTAAAAATAAATAAACAGGATAATCAGATAAAACTATGGTTCTTTGGAATATACCATGGTACCACAGTATTTACATGATACTCTATGTACTCATCCATGAACACTATGGTAGTACTGTTACATCTTCAAAATACCATGGTACCTTTAGTACTTTTTTGTATGTGATGAATTTCAAATTACCATAATACTGTATTACTTTCTGATGCCATGACTGTACCATGGTACCACCACTACTGTTTTAAGGGATGTACCATAGACTATGATATTTAAATATACCATGGTATGAAAATAATTTACCCTGTTGTTTACCTGCCACCAGTCATCCAAAATATGGTGGAATTTTACTATTGTAGATCTATTTGGCATCTGATAACATGATTATACCATGGTACAGAATGACTACCCTTACAAAAAAGTACTTTGAAATATACCATGGTTCTGAAAGTCATACATCATGGTTTATTAATAGCACTCCATATCCAAACTACCAAAATATGTGCCATGTCCAAAAACATGGTAATACTATAGTACTTTTGGTACTTTTTGTACTCCAAAACAAAACACAGTGTAATTGTTTAATAGCTTATATGGAGCTCCTCTAATTCTTAAGGCTGTTCATCTTGTCTCTCTCACACACACACACACACACACACACACACACACACACACACACACACACACACACACACACACACACCAGTGCATGGCTAATCCAGTTCATTATAAATATTTATGTTGCTAATTACTCCAAGTACATTATTAATAGCTCTGAAATTTTCCTCAAAGAGGATATAATTAGGCAAGGAAATTAGTCAAAAGCTAATAAAGCTGAAAGTTGAAAAGGCATGTTTAAGCATAGCTCATTTCTACGGATTGCAAAACCTGCAAGTTCTTGTTTTCTTGCCTCGCATGCATTTTCATGAAGAGATATTTCACTCGTCTACAGCTAATAAATACAGACCCTGACAGTGTGGAACCATCAAATATTAGCTCACATTCCATTAACATGTATTAGCGCAATATGCTATCTTTAATTAGGGACTGCTGTGCTCTTTTAATGGACTGTGTGTTTGCGTTCCTTCCCTATTTACTGTTAGGATTTGGAACCCCTGCAAAGTGTATTTTATAAACCAAAAAGTATGTAAATTAAAAGAATAATGTAAATAGGAATGGAATTAATACATGGAGTGTGATTCATTAACAGTATATATATATATATATATATATATATATATATATATATATATATATATATATATATATATATATATATATATATATATGTGTGTGTGTGTGTGTGTGTGTGTGTGTGTGTATATATATATATATATGTGTGTGTGTATATATGTGTGTGTATATATATTAAATAAATAAATATATATATAGAGAGAGAGAGAGATATGAAATAAATGTATACACAAATACAGCTTTGTTGAACATAAGACTTTTTTTTCCATGCTTTTCTGTGGTAGTTTATTTTTTAAATAGTCAATGTAAACGGTGTATACGGCCTAGTATTTAGTAGTACTGTATATTTTACTATTCCATTCTGAACATAGCCTTTGTCTCTTTGTGTACCGCTCTCATTCCCTGTCTCTTGCTGTACAGCCTTTACTGCAACTGGGTTGTCAGTCTAACGGGTTCCATTAATGAACCAGACAACAGGCCATTAGGCTCCAGGAGTTTAATTGCTCGTTAATTGGCTAATTAGTGCTCTGCTTTGTTTTTCACTCTCCCTTGACTTCTGTTATTTGCTTTTAATATCCCACCATCGTCTTACATTCTCCACCTTCCGCGCTTGTTTTTAGAGATGCTTGGATAGAGGTGGTTATGAATCCATATAAGATAATGTGCATCTGTTCTAATGTGCTAGGAGATACATGTGACCTCATCGACTTCTCGGTCAAGGGTGCTCACTTCTGCTCCTTAGTTTATTTAAAATCCTGCTCAAACAGACATGTTTGTAATGTTCAAGTAATCCCAAAGAACCTGGCTATGTTCAGAATAGCATACTATTATTTTAGAATAACTAGTGTATATACAGTATTTGAATTTTCTTAATAAAATACATGGATACCATAATATGCCATATATAACATAGCATATAGTATCCTCGAATGCATTGCATTTAAATTTTCTTTCTATTTCCAGTGTCACATTAGACACATCTTTTTTGCCAAAAGTGAAGATTTTTACAAAAAAACTGAATACAATTTTGTATTAAGATATATCTGGACACCAGTCACAACATAATGTCACAACACCACTGTTGGTTGCAAAATTCTAACTGTTTCAACAGTGGGTAATAGGTAGTATAGTATACACTACATATTTCAGTATTCAGTAAAGTAGTATGCTATTATTTCATTCTGAACAGTCCTTTCCAAACGTTATAAATGATGCCTGCATAAGGGACCATTACACACAATTCTTAAAATTAATTTCTCAAATACACAGAATTTAAATTGCTTTAAAAGTCCATTTGAAATTAACATTGCAAACTAAAATGGATTGATAAATTGGCTTCAAAGTATGTTTAAAATGACCTTTAAACCTTCAAAGCTCCTACTTTTGGAACTTCTGAACGCAATATGACTCTTGATTTGCCGATTTAGGAGAGTTTGACTAAACTGTTAGTAACTGGAATATAGATGTCCAGGAGCAGAAATCGGTTCCTCTGATGTAGGCATAGCGAAAATGGAATGTTCTACACATAACATCACTAGTAAAATTTTACAACGTGATCATTATCCCAAATTTTACGAGCAGCGTTTTAAAATGTATCAGCGTTTGATGGAAGGACATTCTAGGCTTTATAAGTTTGGCTTCACATGGCAGACACATGGATATAAATAACAAATGAGAACAAAAGTTGAAAGTAGCCAATATGAAATAGGACTGCATTAAGGCTGCACTGCATGCACTGCAAAAAGTGATTCCTCTGTATTTTTGTCTTGCTTTTCAGTACAAATATATAAACATTCTTAAATCAACATAGATTTACTTGAGGTTCAAAATAGCATAAGATATGCATGTATGTATTTTTATTCTTCACTGCAGTTGCTATGCATTGTAGCCAATCTGTGTGACAGGTTTGCATGTGCTATTTGCATGCATTTTCTTTGTGCAGCGCGATTCTGTATTTGGTTGCTTTGTGATTATTTGCAGCACATGTTGTCAAACTGATGTTTTCTTAATTTGCTAGTGTTTTTTCAATTTGCATGTGTTTTCTTCAGTTGCTGCGCGTTGAGATCTCTCGGCCACCGTTGTTTTCATCTATTTTTGATTGTTTATAAATGTTAACATAAGGACAGCAGAGCTTAGCAGATCTGTATGAGCAACACTGCTGGTATCCCACCTATAAGGACACTACAATGCATGGATTGCCATAGCATTGGCAATGTTGCCATAGAAACACATAGCAAGCCTATTGGGCAATTCCACGCAAAACTGTCACATCCATAACGCCAGCACAATTGTCATTGTATTTAGTTGGTGTTATGGATGTGACAGTTTTGCGTGGAATTGCCCTATTACAGTTTACATTAGGCATTTTGTCGTGCACTGTCGGGAATTACTATACATTTCTGTCTTTGTACACGTAGACTGAGATTGAAAGAAAGGTAGGAGTAGCATTCACCCCGTGTGCTGGGGTGTTTTTTGGTGCTTCGGCAATTTATTTGACCGAAAAAAAGTCATTGTCTTGTCATTCTCTCATATGCATTGGGCTTCTAGTGTTTTGAATTGCAATGTAGATTCTGCTTACTAGATACAAATGCAGCTGAAGTGTGCATACTTCATGCAGGGGTTTATGCAGGTATGTTATTCTTCTGTTTGATAGCATATGCTGTATAAAAACTGCAAGAACTACAAATGTAAATTTCTGATTGCACCATGGAAGTGTAAAATACCTGGAGAGGGTTATTGACATTAGAAGACTTGCAGGTTAAAAATAGCTGCACCTGCTCTTATGTTAAAAAAACAAAAGGTGGATGCAAGCACATGGAAGCAAACAGGTAGACCCTAAATCTTTCTCTAATTGAAAGTCTAAGGGATGTTATGGGTGAGCATGCACGTTTTGCTCATCAACATGGCTCCTGTGGGCAGAAACAGATATGGATTGACCTTTTCTGCTCAGCTCCCAACATTACCACAATCTGCCCTTCTCATTACCACGGGAACGTTTCGCACAGTATTAGACTTAATAAATGACTTTTCCTATCCTCCTCCCTCTCTTCTTATTCCCTATTCATGCTCCCCTTGCTCTCTCTCTTTCTCTCTTGCTCACTTTTCTGCTCCTGAGCCGATAACCCAGAGTCCCCTGGGGCTTGGCCTCCATAATCACGTCAGTTCACAGCCCTCTTATTTGAGCAGAATTGCTTAATTGGTATGTGTTCTACATAACTGTCGGAGTATTAGACTCACAAATGAAGGTTAGAACCTCGGTGCTTGTAATCGACTGAAAGAAATTGATTTGCGCTCAGACGCTCTACAGGGAGAGAACTTTATGGTTCTCTAAAGAAATGAAGCTTTATAATTGTGTTTTTTTTCCAGTCCCCTCCCCCCTTCAAAATTTTTTTTTTTTTGAACATTCTCTAAAAACACACAAAGTGACAATTGTAACTGAAATTTTTTCTTTGAATTCAGGCAGTGTGTTATTGGTCATCTAGTGTAATCATGTTTTCACGCGACCGCTGATAAGATGGGCCTCGGTCCGCTTCCAAACGAACTCAGGTGCTGTTCGAATGAAATATGAACGCAACATGGACCAAAGACCTGTAAACAAACCAAAAACGGGACCTGATATCACAAAATGTGACCCTGAAAAGGACAGAATGCTCAAGCGTACCTGTTTTTTTTTTTCGTCATAGTCGAGTTTATGATGTCATAGTCGTCATAGAGTTTGCCCATCACAGTTCGGTACAGACATCAGAACTGCGTCTCCACGCAGCAGATCTTCGTTTGTGTGTGTGTGACGGAGGGAATCTTGTCACTGTTTTGACTCATTTTATAAGCTCTTAACGAGTTCTCAGCTGGTCAAAATACCATCATCTGTAGGCTACGCACATACAACGAGTGCATTCATCCCAGCACACAGCATTGGTTTGAATGTTCGGTAAGTTCTGGCACAAAATAAACATAGTAAAAGCCGACCAATCAGGTTGTGAACATGTCTCTATACCTTTAGGTTCGGTATTAAAATGCCAATGTGAACGCTAAGCGGACCAGGACTAAAGGTTTTTTTTTGTTTTGTTTTTTCCTCGAACCAAGCGATCGAACTACAAGTGTGAACACACCCTTATTAGGGGTAGATGCCATTTGTTATATTTTTAACCCAGGCTCATTGGAAAAACGTGCCTGTGCTTCTTGCAGGTTTCACAACCCTTTCAAAGTGAAATGTCCGGTGAGTAGCATTAAAAGTGTGTTGAGTTTTATCAAAAACAGATGAATGCAACGTTGTATTATGTTGGTTGTTGTACGTTTTGCGGAACTTTGGAAATAAATGTCTGTGTGAGTGGCGATAAAAGGTTAATGCTCTATCATGTTTTAAAATAGCATACCACCTAAACTACAAAACGCAAAAACACTAACTGTGTCAACAAAAGCAAACGTGAGATAAAAAAAAAAAACATTTGCTGAAGCAAACCATGCCATTTAACTTTCTTCTACAGATAAAGTTTAGAAGTTTACTATTTCAGAAAAGCCACATATGAACCTGGTTATGTGAACCAAATCTCAAATTGCATTAGTTTAACAATCATAACAAGTCATATCATAGTACTGTGCAAGAAACTGCACAAAATGAAGGCTTTATTAATCAATAATCTGTCCCCGTAATTATAATTTGTGTGAAAAAGAACAGTTATTGGTATTTACTGCCACTATGTTCATTAGTATGTTTTTGAAGTTTTGCGAACATGAGCATAGATTGAATTCTAGAGATATTTGACAAAGTCGGATTTCCAGTTATGCGTCATTTAAGTGATTGGCATCAAGGTACGCTACATTACAACCCACTGAACAGATTGTTCAACTATTCCTCAGTCTCATTTTCATTAATGAAAAGTGAAATATCATGTCTATCCTGACAAAGGTCCATAGAGATTCACATAAAGTGATTTTACAGGGTTTTAGATGGCAGTGTCAAGGAAAATTCCCATTGTGTAGTATAAGTTCAGTATCTCAACTGGTTTTTAGAGCATGGCACTAGTGACACCAAGGTCATGGATTTTAATACTAGGGAACATACAAAGCTGTTCAAATGCATGCAGTACTTTGAATGTATTGGAAGACGCTTTGGATAACAAAATGTTCAAATTGCATAAATGTAAATGTAGTATTTTAAGTAGTTCACTTACTCATTCACTTACTCAAGATTGTTTGTACTTTGATGTGTGGGATATTCATTTTGTTTGAGTCATGTTAGACTCAGGCGGAGAATATTAAAATGTAATAATTTGATTTGCAAGAGTTGCCCTGGATGAGAGTGATCTGATATTGAGCCCCAGATTCAGTTCACAGAATCTGAGTTATCAGTGGGTATTCTTGTATGAATATTTATAAGATTACACTATTACCATTTTTCCAGACAAGGAATAGCCTACTACAGTTTTATTTGGATGTGGGTTAGTATGAATGGTAGAGATGGTTCTGGAGTGGATTTTTTGGGGGAAGATTTTACCAGATGTGTTTCATTAGCTTGAAAATTGTCCAAGTTCAAGTTGGGAAAGAGTGCACTTTAAAATTATTTCAGGACTGAACTGATTATGATATATGTGGTCTGACACGAAGTCTGAGACTCAGACTAAAATCATGTTAACAAACCCACTTGCACTGATCGTTGAATCGCCTTAAGATTGATCCTTATATTCTACTGCTCACAGAGACCTGGAGTCGATGCTAATGTTTATGTGATTCACAAGGTAAATCCCCCCTAGTCTCCCTCGTCTCCCCCATATTATTCCAAAACTGTACTAGGCTATTTAAAATTCAGTGCTGGTCGTTCTTTTCCATGCAATTCTGAAAATGAATGAATAGAGATGGAAGCATTCATGCTTGGTCTATATATGATGGTCATGCAGGTTTGGGAACGACATGTGGGTGAGTAAATGTTGACAGAACTTTAACTTTTGTGTGAACTATTTCTTTAAATATGCCACTCATTGTATTGGATACTAAAAAATAAATGTTTGTACTTCATTGTTATGTTAATTTATGTTGCAGCATGTTGACTCAGAATGCAAATGCGTTCTTTTTTAAAACTTTATATTTGTCATAATGTGTCATAACAATTCAATCTGCCCCAGTTTTGACTCGCACAAACAAAAACAAAAACACAGAGTAGATGCTTGGTTATGTCAGCATTCACAGCATTAGCATGCTAGTGATGCCTGATCTTTCCTTGATCTCTTCTAGGATTTGCCAAGCCCTTAGCATTTTAGCCAATCTGGTTGACACCTGTTTTTATTGACATATGAGATGAGTTTGAACAGTTCCTGCTCCCACAGTCTGATGCGATCAGCCTTCATACCCTCCCTTGTGAATCTTATCTGTTTTGGATGAGCGTTTTGGCAGATCTTTCCTGGAAGACAGATTTATGGGTTTAGCCTTTTGGCTCTAGGCTTCAGTTCTTTTGCATTCCCTCTGTGAAGTTCATTAAGTACAGCCTTCATTCTGTTGATGTTGCTAGCCGATTGTAATAATGCTTGTCTATTTATTTCTATACAAATATGTAGCTTGAAATGTGCGCTGGAATAGACCGTTCCAGAAATGTAGTCTGAATTGGTTGGATTATAGTCCATCTCAACTCTAGGCTTCCAACATATGGTCTGTTGAGCTTTTGAAGCAGTTCAAACAGTCAGATATATTAATAAAGGCAATGGACCAGTCTCAAGTTTTTCTAGGCAGTCTGTCTGTTGAAACATTCCATGGCACCCAGTTCATCTCATAATAGCTGTTGTATGTTTCTGTAGAGAAAGATTAAGGGTGCGGCCTGAGAGATAGTTGTCTAAACAGAGTTAAAACCTTCAGACTGTGTTTGTAGATCTGCTGCATTTGTCAGGGTCAGGACTTACGCTTTGAAGTCCTGGTTTTGGATTTGGCTAGATCTTGAGACATGGATTGTCTTAAGCATCTCTTGTATTAGCGCTTAGCGCTTTCCCCTCATCCATTAACCTAGATCTATGGCCCAGCTTAGTGCTGGCCACTTTTACTGTGAAATTTGAGAAATCTTTTCAGCTCTTACTTTCACTCCTAGTGAATGTCTGGAACATTTAAAGGGGTCATGGCATGAGAAATCACATTTTCCTTTAGCTTTTGACATACAATAGGTCTTTGTACCATTAAAACATCCTGCAAGTTTCATAGCTTAAAACGTCCTCCTCATCATAAACAAAGCGTTTATTTAATCAAGCTCCAAAAACGGTTTGTTTGAATATTGTGGTCTCGGTGATGTCACACGGGCAGATATATTTGCAAATGGCTGCCTCCAGAGCAAAACATCAATTAATAGTTATACATTATTGCATTATAGGTTCCGCCCATTGGCATTCAGTCGCTTAACTCCTGACACTCGCCTACAGTGGATGCAAGCGTTGCGTCACGTCAAAAGCCAATGGAAGCCATTATAATCACTGATGCTGTCTACACTGAATACAGTACAGATGGCTGTTCAATTCCTGAGGTACTCCACACTTGAGTCTGCTGACAACACAGACAAAGAAGAGTAAAGGAATGTTCGCTTTGACATGTCCTGTTTAAATGGCTTGTTAGAAAGATCCCACATCCCAGCGTCAGAAACTTTTGCTTTTTAATGCTGCCCCGGATCAATTCAGAGGATTATATGTTTGTTCGGAGCATTTGACTGCAGATTGTTTGTAAACAAGGCACTGTGTAATGGAGAGTTTGCAAAGAAACTTTTGTTAAAAGATAAAGCAGCCAACTGTATTGGATCTGACAGCAGCTCCATTGCAAACCTTAAGTAAATGTTCATAATGCTTTTCTGTAAATGACAGTTTTATATGGATAATGTTTTCAAAACATATACTCGCTTGCTATAGCGAGGGGGTGTTGATATGCAATGACGCTAGCCAATCATAACGGTGGTCATTTACAGACACACCTTAAAGGAGCCGCCCCTTAAAAATGTATCATCTCAGAAGAGGGTCAGAATGAAGGTTGAAAATATTTTTTTCCATAAATATTCACTTTTTTTTTTTTTTTTTTTTTTGGTGCGCACAAAGTCTGTCTGTCTGTCAAGTTACATTGCAGCTAGAATTTGCTACATTTTCTTTTTTGAGGGTATTTGATTGGACAAAAAATGTGTAGTGCAAGATCAGTATTTTCAAGAAAATACATAGGACAGTAAAGTGTAAACCTGCAATGTATGCTGTTTTTAGACAAGCATTTTTAAATTTATAGTTGCACTTCTCTTATTCACAGGCCTCACTTCTCCAAATCGAAAAAGATGTTAGACGGAGATACCTAGACTCTATTCAAGTTATTTCTGTTCTTGGTTGCCGTAATGTCATATGCAGATAAAGATCTCTGCGCCTCCATTTTAAATCTAAGATTCACAGCATAACCTGAATATAAAATGGAGGGAGGGAAGGTGCAGGCTCATTGGTCAAGGCCTCATTTCTGACACAGTCAGGAGGAAATATTGAAGGGAAATTAATTTGCCCCATCATTCTGACAAAGGGAGGTGAGTGGAGGGAACTGACATGCCGTGCCACGCTTCATTGTTTCAGAACTCAAGTCTCATAAATTTGCACGGCTATCGTGAAAGAAAGCAATAACGCGTTATCGCATTGCCACCGTAATTAACATTCACCGACTGTAACTGATCCATCTTTCATTCTCTCCGCTCGGAAACTGCCTAGGCGTGTGTATGTGAGAATAAGTCTTCCATTTTGTGTCATCTTAGGTGCCTGATATTTTTGTGCCACAAATTCCCCCACATTTCATCGCAATCGTCCTCTTTGATCCCTGCATGCTGACATTCTTTCAGTCTCAAAATGGCAGCAGTCATTTTGAACACCAGGCATGTGCGCTAGTACACTCAATATCGCAGTAGGCAGCCACTCTAGCAGGGGTGACAATTCTTCTCTTTCAGACAATGTGGCATTAGTGCTTGTTAGCTCCACCATTAGCTATAGAGCTCTCAAATTGTGGCTTTGGCCGAGGATGTGTTTGGCTGGCTCCACTTGGAATGGCGTACCATGTATTTACTCCTGTGAGGAGAGTATTAGAGGGCTGCTTCGTTGAGCTCACAATTACTATAATTACAAAATTTCAAGTTGATGCGTGCCCACGGTGGAGGAGAAATGGAAGGTGCAATTATTTAAGAAGCTCCCGTTAGCTCTTCTCAACCATGCTTCAGTGCTCCTCAGCCACAGCACCTATTCTTCTACAACAGCTACAACAACCTGTAATTGTGGCTTTCGCTCCACAGCTGATGGAATTCATTTATCATGATGGCGCAGTCAGTGTTTTTACAATTTTACAAGGTTTCTAGGAAGAAAGCGGGAAGTACTCAACAAAAACATGCGTTTGAGCTTAGAACGGAGGGACAAAACACTAACATGTATTGCTGGAAAAAAGCAGTTGAAGGAAAATATAGCAAACAATCTTTGGATGATGGCAAGAAAATAGATGAGAAAGTTTTACAAATAAATGTATGTGTGTTACAACATATGTAACGGAGTACAACATTTTTTTTTTTTTGCTTATTCTCTAAATTGTCATTAATCAGACAAAATGTTTGGAAATCGCAAATGATAGTGCATATGGGTATTATTGCATGCACTTTGAAAATTCAGAGAGGGGTCAAAGTTGAAATAGTTTGAATTCTAAAATAGTTTGAAAACACTTTATTGGTGTGCATTGTGGTGGGGATGCTGACACCTCAATCCAAAAAGTTCAATGTATTGGGCTGCACTAATGCAAATCATGTGAAAGGGCCCTCATGATGTCTCCCGGTGACGTCCAGGTTCACAGAACTGAATTGTATTCGAGGAATTTGTCTAATACTTTTGAAACGGCTTGCAAGTGTGACTGTTTTTTCCCTCATAGACTAGAGAATAAGAGTCATAAAGGTTATTCACTCGTAAAACACACTCATTTAGCAAGAAAAGGGGCATGATAAGGTGTGAATCTGTGAGGTAATACAACCTACGTTCAGATTTAGATTTCCTTTCTTTATAACGCCTAACTTGCAAGTTTCAGGTGAGATAAACCACTGGTTAAAGTCAGCCCGCACGGTTGGTCTCAATCTGACTCATTCCTGCTACACAGACGCACCTTGAAAACCACAGAAATGGTTCTCCATCGCATAGATCGGGTGTGTATACAGCTGATTAGTGCTCTTTTAGTTTTGCAAAGGAGAAGGCTGAACCACAGTGCAAACCACTTCCTATGGCTTTGTTTGCAAGGGTGTGAAAAGGTTTAATGTTCTGAGTAAAATTGCCACCTCTGCTTGCTATGCATCGTGAACAAACAAAGAACACTTGTCACATTTTTTAAGAGCTATCAAAAATACCTGGCGTGTAAACTCAGACACCAATCAAACATTCATGTCGCATTTTACATTTGATTCATTTTAGTGAATTGATTTGTTTAGCCGGTTCATGTAAATGAAAAAGTTTGAAAGAAAACTTCAAAAGAAAGAAAAAATCTTGTATCTAATAGGGGTTGCAGAGACTTTAATGCTCTGCAATTACGCTTTAAGCTTGACGTCGACTAGCCACTGATCATGTGATTTTGACATTAACAACATGACCGCCATGCAGTAAACAACAGACAAAATGCCTTTAGACTGTTCAGACTTAGTGTGCTATATCTTTTCTAACTGATCAGACTTAGTTTTCTTATAAATTACAAACAAAGCTCCTAAAAAAATCCCATAGATTTACATTGGCTGTAATATTAATGCTGTCCTATAGAGGGGGCCACAGGATAAGAAATCTTTGAAGTCCACTTTTACGCTCCGTTTCCATCAGTTAGAATGGCAAATAGATGCATATTGTGATGCAGAGATGCACAGATAGTTCACATTACTATCGACTTCATAAAATCGATCGTTCAAACCCTAGTATCTAATGATTTAGCAAAACATTGCTGTTCATCTCTGTTTATGACTTGGTTATATAAATAGTTTTCTAGTTTGTTTTTATTGTAAATTTAGGTATGATGCGATTAAACGATCTGAGGTCTCATCTGAGAGTTATTTATTTGTAGATATTGTGTATTTGAAGATATTGCCGCCTTAGATGGCTTTTTAAATGTCTGTAGTTGATATGCTTTCAGTTATAAGTAACTTGTAGTTTGACAAGATATTGTTTCAGCTTTCCCATTACTGTTCAGCACAAATATCCCATTAATATGATTAAAAACGGTAATTTTGTAACCCGGTGATATGCCACAGGTTAAAAGGCATAATCGTTTACCAAAACTTCCATATATATATATAGAGAGAGAGAGAGAGAGAGAGAGAGAGGTGTCAATTTTTAACAGAAGTGTACTGTGTTAAAATAAGTGCTTAATTGTCAATCGCGTACCTTTTGGGTTTAATATGGGTTGCTTTTTGGTTAAATGTGTTTGGTAAACGCAAACATTCTATAATAAGAACAGCTCATGTGCTTCAGAATTTCCTGTATGTTCTGTTGGAATGAGAGAGCTGGTGAGCGAGGCATGTAATTGTGTTTAACCATTTTCGCCCGCGTGGTGAAAGACCATGTGGTTCCCCAAAACAAGGCTGACCAATATCAGTCACGTCGATGGTTGTTCTCAACACTTAAAATACTTTTCTTGCTGGAGGTCATTGGGATGATTTCTCAAGCCTCAGCGCAGTATTACTGTCAGATGATTTTGAAAGGCACAAAGAACATCTTTCATTAAGAGGCTAAATTCATTAAATGCATTTCCACGCTCATTTTGTTTTTACTGCTGTATGAGACATCAGTGGGCCAACATGCGTGAACAAACCCGCTCCTGTCCGGATTTCTTAATGTACATCACAAGAATTAGAAGATGATACTTGAAAGTAAAGGAATGTCAATATCATAAAATTTAGAGTATGACCCATCTTTGTGAAATAAGAAAGGGAAATGAAGTGAAAACAGGAAGAGGTTAAAAGTACTTTCATATGGCTTTTTATTAGAGTGTTAAAGACAGATCTAATTTTAATTTGTGTAATGTGCAGAACACTTTAAGCCATTGACCGTGCGTGTGTGTCTTATGACTGCTTTACGCACTTGCTCTTTGGTCTTGTGGTTTTTCGCTGTAGTTTCAGTTTATAGATGAAGTGCAGAGGCATTTATAAATCCATTGCTTATTTTAAAACTTTTTTTTTTTACCTTTTAAATGAGGCAAGCCTGTTTCTTTTGGTTCCCACTTTTACTCAGCTTGTGAACTTCCCTCTTTCAATCCTCCCCTCAATCTGTTTCTCGAAGTATGACCCTGTTAGCCTCCTCAGACCTCTATAAGCATCTGTTTACTGGCCACTCAATAATTTAAAAGAACTGTCATTTTCTTTAAAAGTTGTTCCACACAGTTCCTGGTATCAACATATTGTTTGTCACGTCACATAGTCACTTTTAAGAACTTTCTCAGGTTTCCGTTTAGGGTTTTGGTCAGATGTACTGAGTTACAATCTTCTAAAGCGATATGAGGTATGCTCACAAAACTGTCACAGTTAAGTGAGAGGTCTGATCTGTGAAGAGATTATTTAGATTGAGTTATGTTCTACAACAGCTGTTGGCAGATACTGCAGTCATCTCTTGCCGCTATTGCTTCTCCAACATCCAGTTCAGCCAGTTTTGTACAAAGTCATATTTAAGCATTAGTAAGATTCCTTCATGAATTCCTTTATTATTGCAGCAACTCTTTATCCCAGTCTGTCAGTAACGCTCTGTTTAGTTTCTGTCTCTATGAAGCCCCTTCTTCTGAAAAGCTCTGATTGGTCAGCTGAATCAGTGTGTTGTGATGGGTCAACCGCTTCAAGTGTGTTACTGAAATGTCACGCCCCTTACCATAACCACCAAGTGTTAGATCCGGGGTGGAAAAAATAGTGTCTCTTGGACATGGCGACAACACACTACTATCGCAACTCGCAACTTTTTCTTGTCCAAACAGCAACATTACACAGTAAAGAAGGTTGAAAATGTAGAAAAGCATTATAGGTCCTCTTTAATACTCTCTATTTTACAATAGATGAAGATTAAGGCTGAATCATAAACTAATCGTTCGGATCAATTTTTGAACCATTTGATTAATTGAAAACTGATTAATTGTTCAAACTAATGATTTGTTCGCAAATCAGACATCACTATCCCATTAACAAAGTACTTGGTTACTGCAATATACAAATCTGCTGTTAAACAGCACTTCGACTTTCTTAATAGCATATTGGGCTCATTTTCATTGCTACCTGAACCTGAAATGCAGTTGTTGTCTCATCCTTCCTGTGTAACAGCCCGTTAAAGCGCTCTGACCTCAGAGTGGATGTCTTCTCTTAGGCAGCTGTTGGGTTTGGCTTTCTGCAAGGCCAGGGGAAAATCAGCTGACTCTACAGTGGTACCAGATCTTTATATAGCACATGGACGTCCAACAAGTTAGCATGATACTTACAACCTGATTAATGGCCCCTTTCTCGCTCTCCTTTTCCACATTCGCTCCCTCTGTCTTTTATTACACTCAGTTTGCTATGTTTGTTTGTAAACCTCTCAAGGGAGGTTTATACATTTTTAAGTGAGACAAGTCAAAGTGTGTTTGGCAAGAGCAGTTGGTGAAATGTTGTGAAATAGTTCATGCTATATTATGAAAGTATATGTGTACTGCAGCCATATCACTGAAGCTAAGCAGGGTTGAGCCTGGTCAATACCTGGATGGGAGACCTCCTGGAAAAGCTAGGTTGCTGATGGAAGAGGTGTTAGTGAAGCCAGTAGGGGGTGCGCTCACCCTGTGGTCTGTGTGGTCTTAACGCCCCAGTATAGTGATGGGGACACTATACTGTCAAAAAGCACCATCCATCGGATGAGACATTAAACTGAGGTCCTCTCTGTGGTCATAAAAAATCCCAGGATGTCCTTTGGCCAGATTTGCCCATTGGCCTCTATCCATCAAAATGGCCTGCTAATCATCCTCATATATACTGATGCTGCTGTGTGGTGGGATTTCTGGCGCACTATGGCTGCGGTCGCTGCACATTGGTGGTGGTTGAGGAGATTCCCCCCTGCACATATTTTTTTTCAAAAGGGGATTTTCTGAGTGATGCCATATATATATATATATATATATATATATATATATATATATATATATATATATATATATATATATATATATATATATATATATATATATATATATATATATATATATATATATATATAACCAATTATTTTTGGTTCCCCAAAGAACCTTTCAGTGAACAGTTCTTAAAATAAAGATTTTTTTCTTAGTGGGAAGACCATTTTAATCTTAAGAACCTTTAGTGCAATGGAAAGGTTCCATGAATGTTAAAGGTTCTTCATGGATCCATAGATAGCATTAAATAACCTAGCGTGGTAGTTTTTAGTTTGTTTGTTTTCTTAGTTTTATAGTATGTATTATTTTTAATAATAAATATCATGACTTTTGGGGGTGATTATACCATTAAAATAATGATCTGTGTCATGTAATTGACAAGCCTTTAGTTCAACACCATATATGCCCTATTAGTCGACAAGGCTAAATATTTTGTTGTTTTTTTGTGCTAAATATTTATTACTATTCTGCGCATATTTTCTTATTGCGACCCATCTTTCACCCTGACAGACTACAATATAAAATCTAATTTGTTTTAAGTTTCCTCCCTTGATTTTGTATGGAAATGCTATTGCGTCGTACATCAAGATCTCTTGTCAGCTATTCAGAATGCATTAGCACCGTGTGCTCTTAGCTCTACGTGATGGATCACATTACTCACATGCTGTATTCAGGCCATAGCTCTGGAGGGATTTTTTCCTGTTGTTTCCAGATAGCTGCTCCCCCTCTGCCCTCATTTTGCTTTAATTGAGTCCTCGTTTCACAGGGCCGCTTCAGTGTCTGGGATCAAACTGGGAGCTCCTAGCGAGCCAATGGGACTGCAAACCACATGAGGCAGAGAGAGAGAGAGAGAGAGAGAGTGATGAGCAAATCCCTCCGGGCTTTGTTCGGCCTGCTCTCCTCCCCTGACTCACTATGTCTTTATCTCCTCCGCCGAGGCTTCGTTAGCCGTTAGCGACCGGTCTCCGTTACTAACGACAGAAAGCTGTGCGGTCAGGATCAGACAGGAAATGAGTTGCTCCCGCAGGAGAGACGGCAAAGTCTCAAAGCAGCGTTACAGTCGTGATTTTTAAAGTGGAAGTCTTAAAGAAGTTCATTTTTGGCCCTTTTACCACTTTTGTTGATAGATAAGTGCAGGAATGTATCAAGAAATGTCTCTAGCCAGATTTGAGCTGGTCAGCATGAGCTTCAAGGCTCTCTGTAGCGCAGTAATGGTGCTAAAGTAGTTCCTTGTAGCTCAACTGGCAGAGTATATGATGGTCATGGGTTTAATTTCCAGGGAACAAACAAACTCATAATTATTTTTACCTTGAATGCAGTGCAGTTCACTTTCATGATGAATTTGATTGATGAATTTATATTCATCAATATAAATGGAAATTTTGACTCACAAAGGGTATTTAGCGTTAGCATTCATTTGATGAGCATATTACTTTATAAAGAGGTGTTTTACTAATAAAAATACATTTAATTGGTACAGTAAATAATATACATTTTACTGAATTACATAATATTTGATCTATAGTCTGTTCTAGGTGAATGAATTATAATAATTGTATAGTGATTTAGAAAAAAGTGATTTATTATACTATATTTTTAGTGTTTGTTCAGTGCTGATCATATCAGGAAGTCAGCTTGTATTTTTATTCTGATCAAATTAAAAACTTGAATGCGGTGTCGTGTCTTTGGATAAAATTCATAAACATATTGTCTCAACAATGGCATTTAGCATTAGTATTTTTTCATAAATGACTTTATAAATGGCTTTTTACCATTTAAAAATTACATCTACTAGTAAATTCATCCTAAACATAGCTGGGTTTTCAACTGTAATATTTAATGTAATAAAAAAAAGTGAACCGGAACTTCTTTTTGTTCAAAACAGGTGTACAGGCTTAATGAGACTGCATGCACATTCCAACGCTACACGTTTGCGCTTGAGACTATAGTCTGGTTTCTAAAGTCGAGATAAACACTTCAGATGTTGTCACAGTGGGTCCTCGATCCCTCAATGTCAGTTCATTTATGTTCAGCAATTCAGAGATAGAGTTAATGAGATCCCCACAGGCCGCCCCCAACGGAGGCTTTCCACTGCGCTCCCACTGTAATATACATCATGTCTGCTTTCAAATCAATTACATTTTTATCTGATAAAAACGTAATGCGGCTTGATTGAGTTTTCAGCACGGCAGTCAACAGTGTTTTTGCAGCCTGGAAAGGGAGCCAATTATAACAGGAAGTTTAATCAAATTAAATTCCACTTCACCCTGATGCACTCTTTGTGGAATGTGACTGAAAATGTTTGACTTAATTTGTTTTGTACTTTTGTTGATGTGTCTGCTTTTTGATAAATCGCTTTCCCGAAGAGGAAATATTTTGAACTCAATGAAGTGTGACACAGCGGTACATCAGTCGATGATGGATTTACTCTTTATTCCTTCACAACTCTGTTGTTGTTAATTTCAGGAAATTTATTTGAAATCTATTTATTTGTTTATCCACTTTTTTCAGCTTGATGTTTTAATTTCCGTCTTTTCATTCTGTCGTTTGGCTTTTTCTCCTGCAGGTCTATTATTAGAGTTGTTTGAAGTTGGATATTTTCACTATTTCATGTGTTTTCGTCATAAGTTGAGACCTTATGATCTCTGTTAGGGGTTCATTTGTAAAACTGGTGGACTTTCAAAGAAAGTCTGTTGGGTTGATCATACTGGATGGTTTTAAAGTGAACGTTTCTGCCTTTACAAAAATGTGCAGCTTGTATTTTTGTTAGATCACTTATGAGTTATTTAGTAAAAAATTACATTATTTGATCTGTAGTCTGTTTTAGGTGGATGAAATAAAACAAATTATAGTTGAACCCAACTGTCATTTTGAACAACAAAGTGCGATTATATCCTTTATAATAATTTCAGTGCTGATCATCCCTTACACTTCAATTGAAAGTACATTCATGCGTTTTTATTTTATTAAAACTAAGAGATGAGTAAAATTCATTGTTGGCCACAGATGTTGTCTACTACAGAGCAAGTTATGTTTAGGCCAGATTATTAATTTTATATGAATATCCTTATTCTTGTAATATGATGATATAGATCAGATATCCATAATATTGGATCAGACCTACTGTTTGTGTTCCCATAGTAAGCAATGATTTAGTTGTTGCTCTCTCTCTCTCTCTCTCTCTCTCTCTCTCTCTCTCTCTCTCTCTCTCTCTCTCTCTCTCTCTCTCTTTACTTCCTTTCCAGCCCTACACATAAATCAATTGAGATGAAAGTTCCATAATTGTGCTTGCTGGGAGGGATTTGAGCAAAATTGCACTATGAATTTTTTAAAGGGAATTTTTACTAGCTGTTCAGCAGGATAGGAGGCAGAGGAGAGGTGAGGCCGTAGAGGATTTATGCGCCTGACTTCTTCATTACCGAAGTCATTTCGCTGCAGATGATAGTGTTGAGCCTGAGGGGACATTGGTCCCCACACACTAACTCAGATTTTAAACCTGCCTAATCTTTCGAAGAGAACATTTCAGCACAGCAATATTAATGTTGCATTAGGGGTTATATTTGTCTGCTAGTGACAGAGAGGGGGCTGAGTTGAATTTTTGTGGGATTTCTCAAAGTGGATAATGAGGCAAGTTGTTCTGCATGCAATTAGTTTAAATGAATGTGAGGTTTAAGAGAAATAGAGGTTGTATTGGTTGTGCTTAGATGGGTTTTCCGTATCAACCACCATGACACCAATTTTACATTTCTGTAAGAATAGGCATACACACTTGTTTTTGAAGGTGAAATGTTTTGGATCATAACAGTAGTTGTGACTTTTCATTTTTAAATTTGGTATTGTTGCGATAGTATATTGGGAGGTACATTGCGGTTGAATTAGTTGCACATTTTTGCATTCAAAAAAAGCCAGATGGAATGGCTGAGTTTTTTTTTGTTTTTTTGGTGATGCCATTAGTGGTCGACCGATATTGTTTTTTTGATGACTGATGCCGATATCTTAGAGAGCAGGGTGGCCGATGGCCGATATAAAGCCGATAATTTGAAATAAATTAGAAAACAAATCTTTAAAATAAACATGCTATATTTTAGATGGCAACTTCTTGAATCTGCAATCCTATTACAGTTTTTTTTTTTTTTTTTCACAAATAAAGTAATTGTTTAAAAATATATTAATATGTGAATAAAAAGGAAGTAAACACTGTAACAGGGCACTCAGTAATCTGGTAATTTCGTGCGCACTGGTAATCATATTTTTTCAAGTAAAGACAAGATAATGCTAATTTTGCATACAGCACACAGTGAAAACAATATTAAAATGACACAGTGGGCACCTGGATATAGCACAGCATATTTTAAAATGAAGGATTTAAATTTTTCAATCGCGTCTCCTGTGAAGCTGATCTTCTGTTCGCATTCACTCACTTCGCACGGACAGAACGTCAGTCGCAGTAACACGTTTATGCAGGCTACAAATGCACACTTCACAAGATATCACAGCTGGATTCGGTTATATTTGCAAGGTTTGTGAAATTAAATGTTTATTAGATATTCAGATATTTGTTTAAATTATGTAGATGCACATTTTCTGAATGTTGATGGTAAATGAGAAAGTATTTTAGCCTGAATGTTTGCCTTTTCTGTTACAAATAATATAAAAGCAAATGCTTTACTTTTTCGCATACCATTTACTTTCTTTGTTTACCAGTTCTGTCTAACAAAGTATTAGATATGACTGACAGAGATCGTAAACTAATGAAGACGGAGAACGCGAGTGAGCGTGTGATCAGGCGCTGCCGTTCTCTTCTCAGGCGCCACCCGTCAAATAAAAATTCCCGCTTCAAAACATCAGCCAATCAGGAAAAACTTATCGACCGATGCCGATATTTTAAAAATGCCAAATATCGGCCGATATATCGGCCTTGGCGATATATCGGCCTTGGCGATATATCGGTCGACCACTACATGCCATAGGACTCTGGGGGTGGGGAAATAAGATGCAATGCAGCAGCAAAATGTGTGCATCTAGCATACGTTTACATTGACCAGCAATTAATAAAAGAGATGTCACAAAATGCTGTGACCTAAGGGAATCCGGTCCTTTTGTCACTCAATTTCCAGCAGCCTAGGTCAAAACTTGTCCATTAGTGGTGGTTTGTACTCCAGGGCTGATCCCCATAAACAGAACGAAATATTAATTGGGTTAATCTTAATATGTACACACTGTATCATCGCTCTGACACCAAAATCTTTCGTTGGTTGCGTGTGCCTGTTTGACTCTCATAGCATTTATTATAAGCAAACCGTGGTATGAAACCAGAAAGTGAGTTGCTTTTAGCTACCAAGAACCACAACTTCCAATTTTTCCAAGTTATGGGTCAATTCTTTTGATTCGGACAGTTCAAGAGGAGTTGAATTGAATTCATTAGGCAACTTGAGAAGTGTACATAGAAGTGTAGGAATCAATCAGTACTACACGTGGAATTCCATTGTATCTCCTGAATTGAAATGGAACTGACCCCATCTCTGCAAATGACCACTTTCTTTCTGTAAAAGAGTCCTGTCTGCTCTCAAGGTTAACACTCTAAACATGTCAAATCTCATTCGACTGCCTGCTCTGCGAACGCTCAATTTAACAGTCCACTAGGCTGAGGAACATAGGGCTAAATCCCTCTCTTAGAGCGGATGGAAAAGGAGAGATGATTGTATTAGCTTGTCAGCACCTAATGTTAAGCTCAATGGGCAGCAGAGACAAGCTGATATAATTAGCTGCCTCTTACTAGATAACAGGCGAATCCGACTGACAGGAACTACTGCAATGGAAACATGAAATGTTAGTTTTGTTTATATTGGTGTGTCAGGTGTCATGGATTCTGCTTCTTCAGTTTGATAATATTAGCTAGTACTGCTAGTGTTCAGGATCCTGTCAATTCAGTGTGTTTGTTTTAAGTCCAACATAACTTCCATGATACTAACAGATCGTTGGTAGTAATCAAATGTTGGGAGGATTTACTAATAATGATATGTGCCCACTATTTTTGTGTTATTTATACAATTTAGTTCTAACACTTTAGAGTTATTTAACTAAACTATGATCATTTCATTGCTTAGAAATGTATTTTGAGCTCAAGTTTTATTAGAAAGATTTTGTACGCAGAACTGATCAATTACGTTGGGGCAAAGTATGTAGGGCCCAATGTTTTCAACAAGTATGTGTCGTTCATTGTTGAGTTGGCATATGGTTGGCACCACTATCCTGGATTCATGAGGTCTTGCATCAGATAAGAAACCATCTTGGTTTTAAATGGCTTACCTTAGCTCCACTTTAATTTAGTGCAGTGAAGGATGGCTTGATTACAAGCTGTGAACTAGCAGAAATTGGATATTTGATGTGCTTTGCTAAAACAAAAGCAACCTGACATTGAGCATCACAACAGTGTTCGTTCTGCAAACCTGTTTTCTCCCAAAACAGTGGCCGAAATTTTATTTGTGTCTGTGTGTGTACACACATACTGTATAATATTTATTCATTTTAAAGGTGCATTAAGCAACTTTTCATGTTAAAAATACCTGTTTTTCTAACCCATACATGCTTAAACAATTGCCTGATGGGCTGAATGAGCCCTTCTCTGATCACTGCGATTGCCTCTATAATCCTGTTCAGTAAAATAAATAAGAGGGATTCGGGCCGAATCTGAGACTGGGCGTGACGTCATGCGCGTTCAGTTGCAGTGTTGCAGTTTCATTTGTCGCCAGAGGGGGGCATAGTTCTGCAAAAACTCAGAGACTTGCTCTTTGCACCTTTAAATTGAATTGAACAACGATAACTAAGGTAAAAAGCAATGCTAAACCCAACACTGGGTTATTGTCGTTCAATCCTCGCTTTTAACTTTGTTTAAAGGAAAGTTTTACGTTTATAATTTAGAAGTGGGGTTAGCACCGCTTTTTACCCAGGGTTATGAAGCCCTGCTTTTGCAGCGTGTGTGCAGTGTTAGAATGTTACGACTAGATGCTTAGCTCTGACAACCAATCTTGTGCCTCATATTCACGTGCCACAGAAACTAGTATACACTGCACGTGTATATAACGTGTTGTATAAACACCTTTCAGTGTTTGAGGGGGAAAATGTCAAATTGTGATGGAAAACACATCAATTGGAGAGAAGACGAGGGACTGTTTTATTCTTACCTTTATAATTAAAAAAGTCTATTCAAGGAAAACTTGATGGCAGTCAGCAATATACAATGAGGATGAGCACTGCTAGAGCCTTAATGCAATAAGATTACAGTGTTCATCCAATGACACTGACACTACAAGCAATATGCAGATAAGAACGGTAAACCAGGGTTTAGGGATGTAGTGTGAAACGTCAGTTTATTAATACCCAGGATTAATTGTTAAATAAAATATGAACAGTGTGATATTTGAAGCAAGACAACCCAGGATTCAGTTTACCCAAGGTTAAGAATGACCTAGGGTAAACTCTTTTACGTGTGAAAAGCCCTTTTATGATTATCAAATGTTGGTGGAACATGTCCATGGTTAATGTGATGATCTACTCCTAACTTTATAGGTCCATCAAAAGAGTCCAGTTGGTGAAATATAATAGTAAAACTATACGTTGAAGATGCAGATGCCACTTGGTTTCATATTTTGTTATCTAATGCATTAAAGTTAAGACATTTGTTCTATTGAGATTTGTGTCCAAATACTTAAGGCAGCTATAGATGTTTAGGCGCCACAAAATGTAGAAGCTAGTTTCTATTAGCAGAATTCTAACAATAAAGGAATGCCAGCGCATTACAACAAATTTGTTGAGAATCCTCTGTGGAGTCCAAAAGCATGACCAATGCAGAAAAGAAGATTGAATGGGGGTATTCTCTAGGTTTTGTGAAAGACCCCCCTACAAGGCCCTCATAGTTGGGGAGTCCACCCCCTCAGCAAGACCTGCTCCAACCAGTGACCTTGAAAATCCCAGGAAGCATTTTGTGATGGTCTCCCAGGCAACGGTCTAGGTTTGCATGGTAACTAGCAGCTTGACTCAATCAATCTTAGACATTGAGCTTACACACTGAGAGCTGGGAGGAACAGCCCTGGCAGGCATGCAAAATCTTTTGGAAGGCGATCAAGAAAAGGGTGATGCGTTAATGTCTTGTCTTGGGTTTCCTGGGTTTTTGTGAATAGGGATTACTTTGAAGAGAGAAAATCCTCGCCTACCATAAGATACACAAGACAAGTGATTTGCTTTCTCGATGCAAAGCAGAACTACTCTTTTTTTTTTTTTTTTTGGTTTGTTTTTGTATGTGCTTGTGAGTCTGAACGCATCACGCATCTGAGTTGCATCACACATTAATGAGATGGAGGCATTCTCTCTAGAACTGACAACACCTTCAAGCTTCCGATGGAAACCTCTCAGAAAGCAGACAACAGAAACAATTCAAATCTTAAGAACTGGAGTCACTCTACACAATTTCACTTTGATCTTTAAAATGACTAGCTGTCCAAAACATTTCCAGAACTTCCTTTGTGTGCGCATACAGTATGTTTAAAATGAGACTTTTTGGAGCACACAGTGGGAACTTCTGCCATTCAAATAAGCTTGTTAATTGCACACGGTCTGAAAAACACAACTATAGGGCATTAGAAGGTGACTTCATCCGTCGGAGGTACTCATTTCTCAATTAATTCAACATCACACACTACATTTGAATGTACTCCTAATTTTCCTACTATCTAGTTGTTTGGCCAATTGCGGATGTTGGAGGGTTCGGGACTTTTTTTGTAATTCCACATGTATCACATGAAATCACACACTTCAAATTAAATGTGCATGTAGTGAAACTAAAAATAAGATCATACAATGTTATAATTGCAACCTTTCCGACACACAACTTTAACTCGAATCCAAGACGTCCCCCCACACTGACATCTCCTCAAATCAGAAAGCAACCTCCAATCGGCTTCACCCTTTATGAGACATGTCTCAAACGTGAGACAACTTTGCGTTTATCAGATTTGAGACCATCAACTTGACACTCGATTCCCCGGTGGGGGAAAAGAGAAACACGGCAAACCCTGAGAGATGAAGAGAAGAGGAGACACGACAGGCGGAAGACAGACAGCGCTGGTAGAAAATCGGAGTTGTAGCAGCATTAATTGATGGTGCTGAGTGCCATATGCGCGGCCATATGGAGCCGAGCCCCTCAGGAGAGCTGTAATAGACAGCCTGCAGCCACTCACACAACCTGGCACATTTACAAACAAGGGACAAACCATTAATATACGCCCAGAGAGAAACCGAGAGGGAGAGGGAGCTGTCAAAGTAGCACAATTTGTTGACATTTTTTTTCCAATCCTGATTGTTTTTCTTTTTTCTCTTTTTTTCCCCCTTTTTTTTTTGTGTGTGCATTATAAATAAAACATAATCATTAACAATAGGCATTATGTAATTAGTTATATGAAATGCAATAAATAGATTCATTAAATATTTTGATTGTTAAAGCAAACAAACAATTGTAAAGTCTGGTTCACTTTTTTGCTTATTGTAGCCAAGAACTTTATATTATGAATATAAAAATAACAGCAATTAGTTTATATATTTTTTTTTTTTACATTATAAAAGTCTTTACTGTCACTATTGATCCGTTTAATGCATACTTGCTGAATTTCTTTCTTTATTTTATTTTTACTTATTTTTAATTATCTTACTGACCCTGAACTTTTGAATGGTAGTGTAAGTAAATTTTTTCTATTATTTAACTTTTTTATTATTATTTTATTAATATTATATTTAGGTTGGTAAATATGAAATCAGTGGTACAACAATAACATCATGCAACTGAGTGGTTGCTCATGAAATAATGGCTCCGTGCCTTAGACAACACAGGCGAAATTAGTTGAAAATGTATGTAGACTTTGCTGGTAAAATGTCCAATCTTTGCCATTTTCAACAGCTAGTTCGGAAGATTATTGTAGCAGTCTGGTACAATAAATTGGTACAGGAAATTACTTTATTTCGTGGTGGACATTCAAAAAAACAACAACCTATGCATCTAGACTCCTGGAAATTGCATGGAAGCCAGTCACTCAGATTGAAACCTGCTATTTTAGCCCACTCTTGCTGTTTCATGTGCAGCATACATCACATAGTCCATCTATTTCTGAGACTCCAGGTGAATGGACTCATTCTTCATCTGACCCACTCAGAGCTGCGGAACAGGGGATAGCACTGCTGTTGACTCTAACCTCGGCTTTTTCACGAAATGCAGTTCTTGAGAGAGTGGCCTTCATAGAGACGCACACAAACCTGTCGGATTGCCCTCAGTCAGGCCTATTAGGTTAAAGTGATGGATTGTAGACAAACATGAGAGGAAAGGAGAGGTTGTTGTAAAAAGGAGATTGTAAGAGGGATGAGGAAGTCAGTGAGAGAAGAGAAAGGCTGTAAAAAGGAATCACTGGTGTGAAAGGTCTATCCAGCAACACTTGTTGATGGGAGAAATGTATTTCAAATAAACATATGGCCTTTCATCAAAGATCTTTATTTATGTTTATAACAATAGGAAAATACATTTACAGTATATTATACAGTTTTTCCTTGATTTCAATGCTACTGAGATCCAGCCTCATTTTCAGGCACCTTGTTTGACAGTAACTCTAGTTTAAGTACTGAAAAGAGGAAACGAGAAGGAAGAAAATAGAAGAGCACAGGTGAAAGATCACAGGGAGGATGAGCAGAACTGACTTGTCAGCTGTCCTGTTATTCTTGAGAGGAGATAGATCTGATGAATATGGCTGCTAGTTGATGTCTTCTGCAGAGAGAATGAGAGAGAGCTCGTCTGTGATATTTCTGGTGTATTGCGCTGGGTCAAACTGCTGGTGTTTTTCTCTTGCTCTTTTGTTTTGTCCTCCCTTTGGTTCTCTAAATTATTCAATGCCTTAGGATGTTTGTTCTCTCTCTCTCTCTCTCTCTCTCTCTCTCTCTCTCTCTCTCTCTCTCTCTCTCTCTCTCTCTCTCTCTCTCTCTCTCTCTCTCTCTCTCACTCTTTTTCTCACTCTTTTTCTTTTTCCCCTCTTGGTTTCTTTGTTACTCTTTTTAAAATTTTATTTGGAGAACACTTCACAGGCTGCGCTCCAAGTTTTCATCAGTTGAAGCTAAACTGAGAACGTGTGACAGCTTGCGATGATGAAAAACAAAACAAGGCAAACAAAAACTGATTTACTGCATGTCTACAAATACAGATACAAGCAATACAGATCTTTCCTTATACCCCAACATCCAGATCCACTATGATAGAAACACAACAACTCCGTTTCTAAATCTGCCTTCCTAGACAGCAGTTCAAGAGAAAACGGTATTATTGTAAAAAGTGATTACTATTTTAATATATTTTATGGTGTAATTTATTCCTGTGATGGAAAAGGTGAATTTTCAGCATCATACTCCAGTCTTCAGTGTCACATGATCCTTCAGAACATCTCTTATTATTATCACAGTTGTGCTGCTTAATATTTCTCAGGATTCTTTAAGGAATAGAAAGTTCAAAAGAACATTTTATATTTTATATAGATTTTTTTATAGTATTTTTTTAACATTATAAATGTCTTTACTATCACTACTAATCAATTCTTACTGTCACTTCTCTTATCAGTACAAATTCTTATATCTTATATATTCTTCATGTCTTATAAAAACATACTGACCCCACAGTTTTGAACGATAGTGTAAGACTGTATTGGAATAAAGTGAGCACTATAGCACTAGTCACTATTTGTGGCATATTCCACTTCAGACAACTTACTGGATGTGTGCATACACTGTGGATGGTTGGATGGGGATGGATGGGATACAGTTAGGGTTTGGAATAAAGCCCAACAGTTTAATCAGCCTAAAAAAGTCAGCAGATTGGGTCACTGCCTATTTACTGTCTCAGCCCTTACTGTACTTGTGTGACTGTGTGCCCTCACCATTGACTGATTTATTATAGCCAAACATTTGGAAGAGCACAAGAACATCTGCTCAGACAAGATATAGAGACTGATCATGTTACTAAAAATGCAAGAGCCAAATATTTAACATACAAAAACAAAATGTCTTGGTAAATCTTTAAGGCTAAAGCTGAATCATGAGCTGCTTTCACCAGTCTGTCACTGTTCATCCGAGGAAAGACAAAACCTCTAGACCTACACTAACCCTGAGGGTTCTTTCATTGATCTTACACTACAATTTATTTTTTTAAAGGCCCAATGTTCATTTTTACATTTATTTTTGTTTTATTAGTTTATTTCATTTTGTTGAACATTTTATTTCATTCTGCATTTTTATTTATTTCACAACTTTTTATTTGTTTTAGGTTTTATTTTGTTTGTCACTAGTTTACTCCACTTGGACTTATTTCATTTAGCTTACTTTATTGTTTTTATTTTATTTCACAACTTTGTTTTATTTTATGTGTCACTGGGTTACTCCATTTTGACTTGTTATTGTTAATGTGATTTTTATTTATTTTTATTAAACATTTTTTATTTTGTTTTATTTTGCGTTTTCATTTTTATTTCACAACTTTGTTTGATTGTATTTGTCACTAGGTTACCCCACTTGGAGATATATATATATATATATTTTTTTTTTTTTTTTATTATTACATTATTCTTTGGCCATATAAATGTATTTGAATGTGTTTTTGCCGTGCCTATGATGCACACAAAATTGAAAATTTTAAATTAAATGAGAGAGAAAGAGAAAAGAAAGCCGTCCTCCTTCAATCTCTGTCACCCATTGTGAGGAGCCCTGTGGTTGAATGACAAGTCAAGCGTGAAACGGCTGACTGCCCCCAGAAATCAGAGCTCGAGCCTCCTACCAACTGATACATGCATACACACACCACAGAGACTGAACAGAGAGGACCAATGACTCGACTGCTGAGTCTTCTTTCTCTCTCGTTCTCTCCCGCTCTGTCTAGTCTCTGATCCATCCATCCTCGCTTTATTCTCAGTGTTTTGCAGCCCACACGAGGACACAGAAGAGAGAGAGAGATAGATTGAAGACGAGATAAATGCCCTTAGGCTCAATCTGTTCTGTGGTGCGCTACACGCAGGCCATGGGGAGACCTCCACTCACTCGATCAAACTGTCAGACGCACACATTCAGGCTCTTTGCTGCCCTGGAGGCCAGTTCAAGTCAACATCCCATTTCCTTCCTTCCCTGCCTAATTTCTTCAGCACCCTCACTTAAATTCCTACAGCCTAGTGCTCTGTGTTTGTGTGTGAGTGTGTGTGCTGCATGCTTCTGTTTTGCTGCTGTTTTATGTGCCTGATGTAATGGGCTACATGCAATACACTTGGACACTTGGGTTTTTATACTGATTAGAAAGCAATCCATTCATAAAATGTGTGGGGGGAAAAACATCCAAGACAGTTGGATAAGACTCGCTGTAAAAAAAAAAAAAAGGTTACATTTACTATAGTCAGGTATTATGGGATAGCATATTGGTGCCTGTATATTTTAGAATCACATGCATACATCAAGTGATTTAGTGCTAATATACCAATCTACTTTGGCTTTTTACTTTAAAATATACTGAAAACAACCATTAGTGGTTTAATAGAAAGTCTTATGATGAATCAGAGTTCATAAATGGGCAGTATTTGCATACACACAAAGACGAAACACCACCAGGGCAACTCGCATGACACTAAAGTAACACAACATTTACTAAATAAAAGAAAATGTAACCCAAAACACCCTCATGTTTAATACTGACAGTGTTATTTTAATATATATGAGATACTGTTGTAGTTTTTATTCATATTTTGAATGTTTTTATTTTTATAGGCCCGTTCCGTTTTAATTTTAGTTTAAGTTTTAGTCATTTTGTTTTTATTAAATATGTCTATATGTTTTTAATTCATATCAATATGTTAAATGCTGCCTTGGAAACTATCTAGTTTTTATATTTGATTTTATTTCAGTTTAATTTGATCTTATCAAATTGAGTGAACTAATACTTAGTTCATGGTATTATAACCCTTATTACTGATAACAAAAATTAGAAGAAACAAAATTATTTATATAAAATAAATCTGGGAATATCCATTTTACTACATATAGGCCTGGTTTCACAGACAGGTCTTAGATTAAGCCAGGAATAAACCTTAGTTCATTCAGGGGCTTTTATAAATGTGCCTTAGAAAAAAAAACAAAAAAACATTATGGTATGAATCTTGAGACAAAACAATATTTTAAGATATGTCAGTGCAAGTTACTTTCAGTTAAAACAGTTCGAACTTAATCTGGGACTAGGCTTAAGATGGGGAATAGCATATAAAATAGGATATCGTACACTGTAAAAGATCATGTGAACATTTGTTTTTTACATTGCTTTAACTCATCAAAATAAGTTAAGCAATTTTCAGCTTTGTTATACAAGATTCAACCAAGTCAGTTTAATGTAATTTAAGTTTAAATGACTTCAACATCTAAGTTGATTGTACTTAAAAATGTAAGGCTGCAACTTAAATTTTTTACAATGTATTTGGTAGGAATAGTAGATTGTTTTTGCAGACACACATTCATGTGGCCAAGTGTGGACCCGAATGGATAGCAGTCCGATCGATAAAGACTCATGAAGTGACTAAGTGTAAATAGGCCCTAAGTGCTGTAAAAACTCCCTAACGCTCCTTTGAGATTCCCTGTCACATCACACATAGCCAAATGCTGTTAGACGTCTCCAGAATGTTCTCATGGGCCGGCAGCTGAGAACCACAGCGGCACCGTTTTGGCTCGGTTGCAGACGTTAGTCAGTGATTACCACCAAATGAATCTAGTGTTTAGCAAGATAGCTTGAAAACAGCATGAAATGGCATTCAAAATACATTTAACTTCTATAATGTGATGTATTTCTGTGTGAAATAATGTCCAACCAGATTTGATTGAACAAGAACAGCAACATTTATTACGAACACAAATAGATTTTGTGTTGTTAATGATGCCACTGACCTTTGCTTTTTGGCATTTATTTATGATCTGTAGTTATTTATTTCTCAATATCACGTAGTATTAATAATATTACACAAGTTTGTTTTTTTTGTCAAATATGTCATTTACATTTTGTTCTTATACAAAATAGTTTTTGCACTCATTCATACAGTAATTGTTAATTTTGAAAGCTTTGGGTATTTGCTAAGATAACGATTTAGTACCAAAGAGTGTTTCTGCATACTGCTGCCTCCAATTGTAGCTTTTAAAATGTTATTCTCAGAGTCTCATTGAAGAACCCCATACCTTCTTTAGCTCCGCCCCTTTTCCAAAGATCTGTATTACCTTATGGATTAATATAGTAAGATCTTATGGATTTATGAATGAACCGCTCGTTTTAAAATCTTACCTGTCTACTGACGTTTATGACATCCACTTTAAACCCTACAATGCACATGATGACTTCTGTTAACTCTGCAATAAGTAAATCCATTTGACGAGCTAATTATTCTTAGACAGCGATGCCATAGAAATATACAGAGCTACCGCAAAAATGGAAGTTCAAACACAAAATTCTAAAGATGGCTGCATGCTTGTTTCTCTGGTGCATAAGGTCAATAGCGAATGTCTATTGACACATTTTAGAAGTTACATGTAATGTCTTTGTAAATTATCTCATGACTTGGGCAGCTCAAACACACATCTGTGATTCCCACAGGACCCTTAAAGGTTATAAAATATTATTTTTATTAATTTACCAACAAGAAAAGCTGTGCTGTCTGTTGATGACATTCAAAAAATTTAATTAAGCATTGTTTTTAATATATTATATTATATTATATTATATATTTTAACACGCATTCATCCAGTCTTCAGTGTCCCATGATCGTTCAGAAATTATTTATTATGCTGGTTAGGTGCTCAAACATTTATTATCATTATCAATGTTGAAAAAGCCATAACTACCAGTTAAAGAAAAAGAAGAAATTAATACTTTTATTCAGCAATGATGCATTAAATTGATCAAAAGTGACAGTAAAGGCATTTGTAATGTTACAATAATGTTACAAATAAATGCTGTTCCTTTGAACTTTCTCAAAGAATCCTGAACAAAAAAATAATAATTGTATCACGGTTTTCATATTTAAGTAGCAAAAAGTCAAAATTAATAATAATAACAATTATTAATAATTGAGCACCAAATCAGCATATTGAATTTCTGAAGGATCGTGTCGAAAACTAAAGTAACGGCTTTGGACTGGTAGTTTATATTGTAAGTTTGCATTTAGAATTTTTTTTTTTTTTTCATCTGTTGTCCATTACCCTTTAACAGACTGTTAATTCTGAAGTCTTTCCTGTATCTCCTCTCTCCATCTTTCCTCTCTCTCTCCATCCCTCCCACATCAACTCACACTCTTCGTTTCCTATATGCATCATTATCTTTCTCTCTCAGTTTCTGCCTTCAACCCCTGATCAGATCAATAGTTCTTAATCCATCTTTTCTTTGCTCCAGTCACTTCCCATAATGCCCAAAGGCAAAGTCACATGTCAAACTGCTGCATGAATTTGATGCCTTGATCAAATCAAAGTGTGGGCGTCTGGTTTTGATCCATCATTTATGCCGGGGTCAAGGAAAGCTGGTGTCTTCTCATCTCTGAAGGGTTGGCGCTTGAGCAACATGACTGAAATATTATGCTGGCAAAGTTCTGTGAAAGCTCTTTGTTGACCTCAAGTCGGGATGTTGATGTATTTATAGACAAAAAATGTTTTGATTATTTTTCTTTCCTTTGCCATTGTAAGCAGTCATTTTTGTTTCTAGAGTGCCTTTGTGTGTGAGAGGCTCCAGGAATTGTTGGCCCTTCCGTTGCTTAGGGTAAGATATTTAGCACTGGCTTTGTATTAAAAAGTGGTGGCGCCAAAACATGTTTTGAAGGGGGCGACGGTTTTAAATGTGCTGATGATGTCACAGCATGGTGAGTGCTTAGCTCATTCATTAATTCATGAATTAATTCCGAAACCATAGTGGACGTTATTGAGTGCACTTATTCAATCCCACAATGCACCGCATTAAAGGGTTAGTTCACCCAAAAATGAAAATTCTGTCAGTAATTACTCACCCTCATGTTGTTCCAACCCCGTAAGACCTTCGTTCATCCTCGGAACATAAATTAAGATATTTTTGATGAAATCTGAGAGCTGATCACTCCTCCATAGGCTTCTAGGTGACCGAAACTAGCTGGCCCAGAAAAGTTATTAAAGAGATCGTTAATATAGTCCAAGTGACTCCAGTGGCTCAATCTTAAGTTTATCAAGCGACGAGAATACTTTTTGTGCGCAAAAACAAACAAAAATAACGACTTTATTCCACTATTCATTTCCTTCTCTCTGGGCCTCTAGTTGGTTCACGTAGTGTTTTTGCGTCGCGCGTCTGTGTTACACGTCACCACGTAGGCTCACAATTGGCCGAAGCTGGTCATGTGTGTGATGCGTGTTGACGTGCAACACAGACGCGCTGCGCAAAAACACTACGAGGCCCAGAGAGAAGGAAATGAATAGTGGAATAAAGTCGTTATTTTTGTTTGTTTTTGCGCACAAAAAGTATTCTCGTCGCTTGATATACTTAAGATTGAGCCACTGTAGTCACTTGGACTATATTAACGATCTCTTTAATAACTTTTCTGGGCCAGCAAGTTTCGGTCACCTAGCAGCCTATGGAGAAGTGATCAGCTCTCAGATTTAATCAAAAATATCTTAATTTGTGTTCCGAAGATGAACGAAGGTCTTACGCGGTTGGAACAACATGAGGGTAAGTAATTACTGACAAAATTTTCATTTTTGGGTGAACTAACCCTTTAACGTGTACAACCGAGGTACGCTCAGCGGCTGTCTGAATTTGCCCACTCCTTCAAGTGAACAGTATTAGTGGACTAACGTAGGGAACAGTGAATGAGGGTTTAGGGGGCGATTTCAAATTTAGCTACTGATTAGCTTGTTTAGGTGTGTTTGATTAGGATTGGAGCTAAACTCTGCAGGACAGCGGCTCTCTAGGACCGAACTTGCCTACCCCTCAATTAGATATGCTCAAATATTTGATAACACTTTACGAAAGATCTCATTCGTTAGCATTAGTTAACATGAACTATACTTTTGTACATAATTTATTAACTAAATGCTATTGTTGGTTCAGAACTGTATTAGTACAGTAAATATAGAAAGTGACATTTATGCCCTATTTCACAGACAATGCTTAGACTAAAATGCATGTTTGAGCTGTTTTAACTGAAAGCAACTTGCTCTGACATACCTTAAATTATGTCAGTGTCATTGTTTTGTCTCAAGATTCACACCAGTAATGTTTTTTTTTCTGAGGCAAGTTTATAAAAGCTACCCTTAAATTGAACTAAAGGCCTAATCTAAGCCCTGTCTGTGAAACCAGACCTAAGATAAATAAATGCTGTAGAAGTGTTGTTCATTGCTAATTCATGTTAACTAATGTTAACTAAGGTGTTACAAAATATTTCTGGGGGATAATTCATTCCAGTCTGTAGTAAAGTATTCGTCGCAGACTATTTAATAGTGGTTGGGCAGAAAGTAATGTAACCGATGCCTATGAGCATTGACCTTCTGTTGTTTGTCATGCTAGTTGGAGTTACACTACGACGATGTCCGCTCAGTCCCCCGAGACTGTCTAAAGTGACTCAAGTTCCCGCTGGGCCACTGAGAGGGAGAGTCGCCTGAAGTGAACACTAACAGAGACAGTCCTGTGTTGAATTATTTAAAGCCTGTAGTGTTGTATTCACCGACTCACTCACTGCTACAATGGATTGTGCGTGCAAAGTGTACATTTGATAACCTAGATTATATCTTTGACTTTTGACCTTCACCTTAGTTTGACCTTCTAGGTTGAAGTTAACCTCTGTGATTATATATTATGAGGTAACAGCCGAGCTTGATCCTGCTCGATTGACCTTGAGCAAGTTGGTTCGCTCTACGAAGAATAAAATGATTCAGTGACTCAGTTTAGTCATCGCTCAAATGCATTGTATTAGTTTTTTGATTAGTTTAGAAAAAAATATTTAATGTTTTTATGGCGATTTCAAGTACTGTATGTTTCCAAAAAGTTCTCCTTACAGCCATTTACAAACATTTTGTGAACTGAATCCTACTGTATCTGTTATTGAATTGGACTAGTGTTATTTTATTTATATACTAATATCATATTTATTAATATTTTGATTTAGCTTTTATTTTTGTTTTCAGTTTTCTTTTAGGTTTAAATAATTTTGTTGTTTTTTGTCTTTTGACTTTTTTTTTTTTTGCAATAATTAAATTTTATTTCAGATTTTAGTAATTTTAACACTTCAACTTCTATTTGAACTTATTTTAGTTAGTTTCCATGGCAACATTTCTAAGTTTTGTTTTTAAGCCTACATTTTTCATCTAATTTTGTATTTCATTTCAGATGTATTTCAATTATTGAGTTTAAGTCAACAAAAACAACACTGAATTGCACATCTTGAGGTATTTTTCTATCTCTATGTGTTAAGGGGATAGTTCACCCAAAAAATTTTTTGCATAAGTTACTCACCCTCAAGCCATTCCGAACCTATAAGACTATCATTCATCTTAGAAATACAAATGAAGATATTTTAAATTAAATCTAAGAGATCTCTCTAGTTTTACAATCTCTTTGTGAACTTTTTGAAGCGTCAAAGTGGTAGTTGCTTACACTGTCAATGGAGGGACAGAAAGCTCTCAGATTTCATGAAAAAAAATTTCATTTGTGTTTTGAAGATGAACGAAAGTCTTACGGGTTTGGAATGGCATGAGGAGGGTGAGTAAATGAGAACAGATTTTTCATTTTGGGGGAAACAAACCCTTTAAAACATCGTCATTCGAAATAATAAAAAAAGACTTTGGATGAGGATATTCTCTGAGTAAACATATTTAAGACAAATGTCTACATTTACTGTTGTCAGTGTTCTTTTCTCTGTAATACAGATCACTAGATGGTTATTGTTGTGTCAGATTAGCAGCAGACAGGCCTCATTATTATTGCACGTGCTGACAGCCCCCGATGATGTCACTGTTGTTCTGTTGCCATGGCGCTGACACCGAAATGTATTCACGGAAGGTGCTGAGATCTGGTTTTGCATATTTTTTGGTCTTTCTGGCATCCTGTACTGCTGGAATCAGTATTCATCCAGACATCCCCAGGCAGACGCTGATGTTGAGCCAGCATGGCTGTCGTCAGGCTAGTTTCTCACTCCCCCTCCAAGGCCAATTCATTCCCAATCTCCTCAGCATGTGACAGGTGCAACTGTGTTATTGATTTGGGCAGTCGGTTTTAATGTGCTCCGGGATGCGCATCGCTTATTGTCTTCCCCCCCCTTGGTGTGCGTGTCTATTAAAATGCTGCCAGGAAAATGTTCTGAAATATTAGACAGTTCCCCCCACCCCTCCTCCCATTCCCATTTCAGCTGAAATATATGAGCCCGTCGGCAGGCCAAAACTGAAGCCACGGGGTCCAGAGTGAGACTCGCTGTGAATAAATCACACTCGCTCACTGACGCACACACACACGCGGACGTGCCGCAGTGTTCATGAGGGAGTCTGTAAATAAAACACGCACAGCAAATGTGAAGAAAGTTGTTTAAATGTCAAAACCATCTTCACGGGAGATGACAGGAGAAGCTGTAATGTCCAAAGTAAACATAACACGACATTTAATTGTATTGCTCAGTGTCCTCCTCATATGTTTTTCTACTCTGCCTGCGTCTGCTGCGTTTATAGCAGTATTTGATTTCGTCTTGGCTTTCTTTACTGTCTTTCACGACCTTTCCACAGGTGTGTCATATTTAAAGATTTATGTTTTGTGCACTTTTTTTGTTTTATTTTTTTTTAACCATGGTGCTAAAATTCATGTATGGTGTTTACAAAGTAGTCCAAGGTACTTAAAAAAAAAAAAAAAAAAAAAAACCCGCACTATGCTACTTTTATTCTAATTTAATATTGTAGTCATTTAGTACCGTGGGATTTATCATTGTATAATGGTACTTAAAAAAAAAAAAAATTTGGTATTTTTAACGTATATGTACATTATATATCCACAGCCCCTTTACATTTTACCTTATTTTTATATATACATATATTTTAAAACAAAAAATGCATCTGTGTAAAATAAAATATTACTCCATATATATATATGTATACTGTATATATATATAAATTATGGAATCGTGTGGAAATTCCATGATACTTTGATATGATTTGATTACCATATTTATCTACAGTATAAATGGTACAATAGTATAATTACCATGGTTTTTTTTTTTGTGTGTGTGTATTTTTAATGGTCTTTTCATGGTACAATTTTTGAAAGGTTGCTATTGTATGCCTTTCTCACTCCAAATGCTTGTTTCTCAGAATTTAAACGTGTGCGGTCTAATCTGAGAGATCTTTCCCCTTGTCTTCCTGTTTGTGTCCTCTTGCTCTTTGCTCAGGTCTACCTTTTTCTATTCTTTTGGGTTCAGTTGGGCCTCTTTTTTGCCGCACAGGATGTAGGTGTGCCCAAAGTGCACACATATTCACACCCACATGCTTACACACACACACACACACACGCGAATGCGTTCAATCGTATTATAGGCTAGCAAACATTACATTCAGGGTTGGATGTTAACCGCAATGGCCTTTATGCAGGATACAGTCAAACACAACATGCCTTTTATTGTCTTTACTTACTAGAGCAGAGAAATGTAACCACGTGTTTGAATCACTGACAGAGCTGTTTGCTTTGAACTGTTTAACATCCACATCGCCTAACAAGAAAATCCCACCTGAATAAGAACATGATTGACAATCGGCTGTGCCACATTGTTTGTGCTAATGCCTTGGACCTACAGTGGATGACTTGTGACAAGTAGAGCTGAGCAATTAGGATTTGTTTAGCCAGTGTTGCAAGGACAGAGTCAATGAATGTGTGCCTCTAATCCACAGCACAGACTCACACAAATGTACTTGAAACATCCATACCCACAAAAGCGCACTGCTGCTGAACTGTGCTGAATTTCCATAGAGTGAATGCAGGCTTTTGAATTTAAGACCGCTCTGAGAGTTTTCCTGTCCCTGGTTGCAGGTTTTGTCTAATCTTTATTTTCATGCTAGCTATAGGAAAGAGTGCGGCAAAACCCTGTGTGGGAGGATGAGCGTTGAGCGTAGCCTCTGCATACAAAGACTCTACACACGCACAAACAAATTACACCACGAGAAATCTGCTTATGAAGTCTGCTGGTTTGAGCAGGACCTGTCGTTATTGGTTCAAACATATTCAAAGGGTGATAATGGACATCAACAGCCAAAGACAGAGATGTGCTTTTCCTCGTCTCTTTCTCCCCAGTCATTTCTTTGTTTCCTGATATAGATTTGAATGTAAAGATGACCAGATGTTTGCCAGATTGGAGACTTAACCAGATTGCATTAACTAACATTAACTAACAATGAACAATACATTTGTTACAGTATTAGTCTTTGTAAACGTTAGCAATAGTTCTTATTCGATCTACGTCATCAATGTTCGCGGCGGCCATGTTGTTGACATAGAAACCACGGCAACTGTCAGTCTGTCAATTGACAAGCGAGGCAGCGTGGTATTATCCATGGTATTATCGCTGTATTTTTTATTTTTTTAAAACAGCGCGATGGTGTGTATAGTCTAAACTCCCCACAGCAAAGTCTGTTCCCATCATTTTACCACATGTTAGGGGGATTGGGGGATGTAAAAAAAAAAATATTGCATCACAATAAGTGTATTGTGATTGTCAAAACATTTTAGCAACTAAACTGAATTTTATTAGGTTTAGTGACAACATGTTACAATGTTTACATGGTACAATTTCTGGTAAGCTACGCTTTTTTTATTATTTCAATTCAATTATTGTGATTTGATTTAATATTGACTCATTTGGATAAATATTAGGTAGGCTACACAAGATAGGCATTAATTTTTCTCAAGAAAAAAACAACTCACCTAATGCTGTAAACATACAGAGAGAGATATAATGTGTTTTTTTATTATAACTTTATTTAATGATATAAGTAAACATATAATAAATATATAATATAGTACACATATTTAGCAAAATACTCTATAGCTCTTTTTTCTAGCCAACTAACTATAGCCTATATTATGGTCATCAAATGGCTTTCCTGAGGTAAATGTTATGTGACATAATTGTTCTCCAGCAGTTTTATTGAACCCTTTGTTTGTTTGTTTGTTTGTTTGTTTGATTGATTGGTCGATATTATGTTTGAGGAATATACATTTCGGTAAGTTGTACTGTATCTTTCAACAGTGTTCGTGTTTATTTACTATTAGCTAGAGATGATCGGTTCACGTGCAGCTAGGGATCTGTCGCGTCACATTTACAAGCGCCAAAACGGTATTTATTGTTTGAATTTCGTAATAAAAGTGACAGAAAATGATAGCTGAGATTTTTTATATCACAAGTAACCTGCTCTGTCTAGTCTGTCGGTCTCCGTGCCCTCTTTGCTTCGTGAGAAAATGGATGTGTGGCGTGAGAGCGTGTGAAAAGTGTCTCACGGTGAATGCGTGAGAGTTGGCAGCTCTGTAAAATTTAATAAATATCTGGATAAGTTACGGCTGGCAATAAGGACGGATCTTTACTTAAGGCTATTGGGTCTATTTGATATGGGTCCACACCAATCAAGCTTATCTTCTCTTGATACCGACGAGATGAAGCCATTAAGCTACTGCTCCCCTCAACTCAAACCTGCGTGCGGCTAGGGGCAGGACAGATGTCATGTCAACAATATGGCCGCGGTTAGCTACTTCCGGTGTTTGCGAATAAGGCCTATACTAAAATACAACTTGCCATTGTTTGTTCGCATTAAAGTCCCCATGAAATCAAAATGTTTGCCTTAAAGGGATAGTTCACCCAAAAATGAAAATTCTGGCATCATTTACTCACCTTCAAGTTTTTCCAAGCCTGTATGAATTTCTTTCTTCTGTTGAACACAAAAGAAGATATTTTGAAGAATGTTGGTAACCAAACAGTTGATGGGCCAATATGGATCAACGATTTTGATGACATCATTCTGCTCTCCACCTTCTCATCAGATTTTCTGTCCAATCACATTCTCTAGAATCTAAAGCGTCCCGCCCCCAAACAGACGCTGAAGCTGCAGCTAAAATTATCACTTGTTCACACAATTACTACTTTCTATACGGTGAATATAGGGGATAGGGAATGATTCAGACAGTGTAATAATGCTTTCCATTGGGGCAAATGAAGTCTGGTTTTCCATTAGTGTCACACGAACCACAGAGCGTACACACAGTCTCCTCCGGTCCAGAGACATGATAGCACAGAGTAGATCATATGATCGAGTCGGTGCAAGCCACAAAATGTATCTGACCAATTTGAATTCTACACAGAATTCTATATTTTAAAGCTATGGAGGAGATTAGGAGGAGAAACGGCCAGACAGACTTGGCATTAGAAACAGCACTTATAGAAGTGATGTGAGTATAACAGACCTTTTTGCTCTCAATTTTTGTTATAATTATGTGTGTATTGAGCATACATAATTCTTGTTCACTGGATATTTTTGTACAATTGTATAATTGTCTTACACAACAGTAAAACATATCGAACAAACCACTCTTCCGTCACCCACAACTTTGATTTTCTTTGCAACAGTTAATTGGCCAGCTGGTTGGGAAGTCTTGGAGTCGCGTTTACCTATAGACTTTACACTCGTGAATGTCTCTCCTTAGCGAATACATGCTAACACCGATCTAAACAAACAATCATATTCTAAATGGAGAATAAAGAAGATTGAATGGAAAATTTTCATTTTAGGATGAGAAAAAAAGCAAACTTCAAATCCTCATTAAGAAAACAAAAGTGAGTGGTTGAGATCAGTCCTTTAAGTGCAAATGGCTTGTAATTGCTCATTTGCATATGCATAATTGTAGTCCATTTATGCCGCGAGACCCGAAATGTCCTCCAACACTCGTTCAAATGAAAGGCTAGAAGCGCAAGAGTGTGCAATAATGGCCTGGCATGAAAAATTTATGGAGGAATACGGCACTCCAGCGTCTGCTAAGTGTTTTAGAGGGTATTTTGTAACATGGAGAGAGGGAGACCTTGTATCCTAATGTGAGATTTTTTTTGTTGATGTTTTAAAGTTTGTACTGGTGGCCATATTCTGTGCTCCACTGTCCCTTGTTAATTCGTTTTAGTCCTTTATAAAGCCTCTTCCCTGCACACTTCACCTTTCTCAACTAGCTTTGTAGTACCACAGATTTACTTTGATCTGGATCGAGTAATTCAATGATTTATCTTCAGAAGAAAATGTCTTGGCTAAAGTGACACAGATGCTATTGAGTTGCTGGTGGGATCTGTTGTACTTATTTATTGTTATATTATTCGTTTCAACTTTCAAGACAGTTTAAATGCACTTTTTTTTGTTTTTTTGCCTCTGTATTTGACAAATATAGTACAGAGTAAGTGGAAAATGTCAATGAAAAAGAGAAGTTAATGGGATCGGGAAGCACCATAGGCCAAACTCTGAGCCAAGGCGAAATAATTTACAGTGAAATAATTTTCTTCTGTATGTATGTAGAAACTTTGTATATAAAAAACTTTGAATGAACTCCTAAAAATGTTCCTCTAAATGCTGTCAGCGCACCATAGAGCTAAAGTATGAGACAATTTCAGATGTGAAATTCACTTTTAAAGTTTTACGTTTTCGTCTCAGCACCGGCAGGCTGCTGCACAATCCTTTTTCCAGTAATTTGAAAGCGTTTTGTCCGTATACGAATAATTTCCCCTTACCTTACTATCCATTATCATTCACTGAACTGAAAAACCGATGGAAAAGTTAGATTTTATGGTGTCTCGCTTTTAAACCATGGCAGCCTCTTTCAAATGTATCACTTTATGCCCTTCATCACCTCCATTTTTGTTGAAAGGTGTCACTGAAAGAACGAAAAAAAGAGGAGCCGTAAAAATCATACCTGAACCGATAATGAGGTCGGATAATGCTGAATAATTCTCTCATATCTTTTTCTTCTCACTATCTCCTTACAGTGTGACAGCGAGAGTGACATCGATGACAAGGTAAGACTTCTTTTCATGAGTGTTTGTGTGTGTGCGTCTGTTTACCTAACCCACTGTTCAGCGAGTAAGAGTGATTTTGGAGTTTATAGTTTGAAAGGCTGTCGTCTTTCTGCATGTGTGTGTTTGTGTATGTGTGTAGATGACAGAAAATGGCTGCCAGTCTTGTGATTGTTGATTATTTGCATATTACAGGAATACAAAGGGAAACGCAGTGCGAAAGAAAGCAAGTGCACTTATTGCAGTGTTTTAAGCTTTCTGTGAGGTGTCATTGTGTTTGGTGTGTCAATTCAACTGCTTTGAAGTTGTTTGAACTGGAAAAGAAAAGTAGTCACCTGTCTTTATGTGTGTGCTGGTTAATTATAGACAGGAAGAACTATTGTGAACTACACCAAAAGCGGTGAGCACCTTCTAAATATGAAGGAGAAGCTATCCTTTGTTAGCTAAAGTAATTGTAATTCTTATAATATTCACTATTTTATGTTTCCTTGTCCTGTTTCTGAAAGTTTCTGATGGTATAAACGCCTTTATTTTTTTTACTTTTTTTTTTTACTTTCTAACAATTATTGTAGGGCAGACGTTGTAGAACCATGGATTTAACCAATTAGAAAAGAGCTACCAGGGTGAAATTGCTATCATACATTGTAGTGATGTCCAGTTCTTTTGATCCCTTTTTTTTTTTGTGAACTGGCTGAACCAGTTCACCAAATCGGACTGAAATAGTTCATGGCTCAAGTCAGCACAAGTTATTCAATCAAACTCACTTTCAGACACTCTGACAGTCACTCCATCTCGAAATGAGCCAATATCCAAGAGTATATGATCCTATAATGCCGATTTTTACCAATTCATTCAGCGCTCCAGTTAGTCCAACAACTGAGAACAGTCTTTCTGGCATGTCTGAGTCCGACATACTGAGAACTGTGAGCCCAGGGTTTCATAATGGGGGCAAAATGTATGTTTCTGATGTATTTTGCTAAAAAGCATAAAGTATAACAAATAAAAGGTACTGGAAATATAACCGTGATCCAATGGCAGTAGTTCTCGAGTCAAAAGCAATACATTGCAGTTCTCTCTCGAGTCAAGAGCCTGTTAATGGTTACAACAGTTCTGGGCAGTTGATTTGAATGAGGGGTGAAATGAAAGGGTTTTTTTATGGTTTCTCATGGTTTATGTAAAAAATTGATTAAGACTAGTTTATTCACTATATGTGCTTTAGACATCTAAAACTTTCACATTTCACATCATTATTGGTGCCTTTAATATTAGAATTACGTATATGTGACATCGAGTGATTATAAATGAACTGGTGAATGTTTTTTTTTACCAGTTCATTGAAATGAACTCTCCGAAAGAACCAGTTCACGGAAAATTATCAGACTTCCCATCACTGATACATTGACCACAACTTTGATGGTTCATGTTTCTGTGTAACAATATACATAATTTACTGGACAGTAGTTTTGATGTAAGAGAGTAAAATTTTATCTCTGGTTTATAATGTAATTTGTGATCATGTCAGCGGACATTAAATGACAGTAGTTTTCATCGGAGCTTTCCACAAGCTCCTCAAAAGGTGTTACATTTGCATATTTTTTTCCAAAATAAACAACAGCTACAGACATATAGTGATGGATAGATACTTGTCAGATTATACCATTATGTCTAATTTGTTATTCAAATGCGCTCTGGTCACGAATGCTGTTGAGATTTGGTTAGCGGTTTGTAGATTGTCAGATCTTTTTCTGGTGGAATGTTTTTCCCAGCACCTTTAGCGCTTGTTTATCTTTTAATATTGATAACCCTAATATGTCTGTCACCCATATAAACAGCATGTAGCTCCAGTGGAAGTGTAACACGTGTTAATTCCCCTGCAGTTAAGCAATTACTCCCTGCTAAATGAATGTGATAGCATAACTAATCTCCTGTAAGCCAAGCTCCCAGTTCAGTGGAAAACGTCTCCGGCGTGCTCTATAAATAATACATTGATAGCAAGCAGCAATTTGCATTAACCGCAGCTCACGCTAGTCAATAGGCTTTTATCTCTCTCCTCATTGAGGCAGATGGTAAGAGAAAACCTCTTTGGATTTGACACGATGAAGAGAGGGACTTTTAGAGCCTGCTATTCTTTTAACTCTAGTAGGCTTCAGAGAGAAGAGAAATGGGGTATTCCACACTAATTTTGGGGCCCTTTACTTTCTTTGTTTCTCTGTGGGCCTCTTTCTCTCTACCAGCCCATGTTCCTCAAATTCCTGCAGCTTTTTGGTCACAAGTTATGTATGTGTTTGTTTATGTGCTTCTATGCATTTTAACTGATCGTAACACATCTAGGGCAAAGTAGGAGGGAAAATAGAGAGTTTGTGGCATGTAGTCAGAGCCAAGTTTAAGGCGTAAAGTTTTATTTTAATAATTCTGTGTTGATGGCCTATTGGGACCAACTGTTTGTTTTTTTTCTGCAGTTTTAATAATAATGTGCCTTATTTTACACTATTAAAGGTAGGGTAGGCACTTTCGGAGAGGCTAGCAATAGCAAGTTAGCTTTGAAAGCATTAGATCCCGTCCTCCCTTCAGAGCGTCTCCAAAGCCACGCCTCCTTCAAAACACATGAACAGCCAGAGTGGATTCAGCAAAGTGTCATAAGGGACGACGACTTGAGCAGAAACACTGTTTTACAGTGTAAGTGTAGTCTCTGTACATAACTGGCGTTGTACTCTCTCGGGTTCAGGAAGCTGTCCTCTCTAACCGCTTTAGGGTTTTACTGCTCGGGAGCAGCTTTATAAATAAATCTTAACGTCTAATTTTGAACAAGAAATATCTGGACATCTATCGTGATGTTTTAGACAGGTCTGGATCAGTGTTCTCTGTTAGATCGAATAAATCGCTTTGTGGGAGGCTATGAGTTTTGTAACTTTGCAAATCATAAACATGCACAGATTCATTGACACTAAAGGAAAGGGAAAACATTAAAAATCATCATATGACCCCTTCAAGTTAAAAGTTTATTTTCCAAATCAATAATAATCCTATGGCTTTTCAGGCATGCCACTATGGTAATATAATTTTTTTTTTTTTTGGTCATGGAAATGCTAATCCAATACTATTTAAGTATTTTATCTGTAATGTGTATATATTTTCATAACTTAATTTAGTGTGATTTATAAGCTGTTTTGTTAAAAAATGTCCCCACAAGGTCAAAGATTTATGGTATTGCCATAAAGTTTAGGGTTTCAGGACACACACACACACACACAAACACACAAAGTGTGTAGTATGTAATGGCTGCTGTACTGTATGTAAACTAATTTCCAAGTTGTTTTTTGTACCTGCTCTGTTACTGATTTCAGTTTTTAGTTTATTTTGCCATGTTAAAAATGAATAAATAAAGATTGCAGCACATGGAGGGTAATTCTGTCCATGCTAAATGCAGAAGCAGACTTTTCTTACATCAGTGAGAAGAACATGTGGAAGCAATTCAGAGTCAGAAAGAGTTTGTGTCTCTTAGAAAGAATTCATTAGGTAGATTTCTTGTCCTTTTTTTCTGAGAGCTTGTGCTAGAGATAATAGTTCTAGGTTGGTTGTCATGGGGTTTGTGTCCAGGTGCGCTGTTGAATAACTCATAGATGTTTTTCTATGCGCTTATCCGTCCTAAACTATGAGCATAAGCAAGATCATATTTACCTCTTCAAAAATCAGTCTTTCATAATTGCTTTGAATAAAAAAAGATTAAACACTGTTATTTTTAATTATATACATTAAAATCTATTCTAAAGCATTAATCTTTCCCTCCTGTTGAATAGTAACAGGTGTCTACTCTTGAACAATAGCTTCTTTGAGCAGTTGCAGGAAGAACATCATGGCATTTTTACACATTACTACATTATAAAACGGCCTGCAGGTGCGCTGGAGGGGCGTGATCAGTTGGGCTTATTTGAATAAATTGATTCATAGATCGAGTCCACTTATTAACAGACATCACGACTTGTTCAAAGAAAACAGCATACAGATGATACCACCTGAGGGCGAGATCCGTCCCTGAAATTATATGAACAGTTGTGGCCAAAAGTTTTGGAACTAGCTGAAGATAGTTGATACATTTTGTATTTGTATTCATATACAGTATTGTGTGGTCTTTGTTTTCATTGTTCTGCCTGTTTTGTACAATCATTTCCTGTTCTGAAATGGCTGACAGCTTTTTTTGTGTGTGTTTCTAAAGAAAATGATTTCTTTTAAAGGTTTCTGTAAAGAAAAATTGGATTTTGATAAAGAACCCATCTGATGTGATTCAACTCTTTATCTGGATTCATTTTCGTGCCACAGTATTTCTCAGTGTTTTTTTTTTAGCAGATTTCTAGCTTATATTGGTATGTTAAGTCTTATATTGTAGTATCTTAAAGTCAACATTTGCATAATTGCTTAATGCATGTTTCTTATTGTGAGTCTTATCTGTGCATGTTATTCCAAAGAAGGTATTTGTCATTTGTAATCATTGTTCTTTTTACAAGATTACTTTCCCACTGATGGCATTGAGGCTGTGGACTATTGGATACTTGTTCTAATAGTTTGTAATGTCCACTTTTCACGGTCCAGTTACTTCCATATGTGTAGAATCAAGTCAGGTCCTTTGAATTTTACTCATTAAATGTCTTATTTTATATTACACGAGTCAGATTGATTGTCAGGAATGTGGCAAAGTGGGAAGTTGATTCTAACTAATTGGTTTGGATTGGATTTGTTTGATTCATTGCTCACAATATTTTGTTAGGATACTGTTATTTATGACCAAGTTGGGTTTTTTTGGTAAGAATGTTGTTGTTGTTGTTGTTGTTTTTTTGTTTGTTTTTTAATACTTTTATTCAGCAAGGATCGGGGCCTCAAACTGATCAAAAATGACCCTAAAGACATTTGTAATGTTACAAAAGAAGGCCCAAGGAGAAAATACTCAGCAATGGTGTTGGCTTGTGAATTTGCACATGGTTTGTCTTAAAGCATATTAAAAACAGCACATAGACATATAAACATTAAAAGCTTGATTTTCAACACAGGTGGACATAACCAACTGTGTTTACAAGTGTGTGTATTTGTCCGTTCAAGCGCAGGAAGACACCAAAGAGAACTCAATTTAGCATTTGATATGAGAGGCAGCTTTTTGTGCGCACTCTGAATGTCCCAGCACAGAAATTGAGTTATTTTTCGTGTCTTCTCGCTTTTAAATGGTTTAAAATCACATTAAAATCACATTAAAATGCACTCGCAGGAATCGATAAGTGGAATCAAAATTGAAACTATAACAAGTATCTGATACCAGAATTGCAATCGATTTTCTTTTCCCAAGCCTAGTTGTGTTAAATGTTGCATTGGTTATGGTTCAAATGCTTACGGATCAAATCAATCATTAAAATATAGTTTAGTTCTGCAGTTAGAAAAAAGTATGAAAATGCATATTTGGCAATGGAACCAAAACACAATCCATTCAGTCCAGTAGCTGCATTGTCACAGATTTCCACAGTTGCATGAATCAGGAACAGAGCTGTCAGGTGTGATTCTATCTCAACTGACAAGTGAACACTGAAAACTGTCTGTTGTGTTGGGCAGCTTAAAGAGATTTCTGTTATTTCATTCCTCTTGTATCTTTGTCCGTTACATCAGTGTGACAGCATGTCACATAACACACCCAGCCATTTCAGCCACTTCAGGTAAACACAGACATTTTTCTCCTTTAACTGAAGGGCTTTACGGCTGACGAGCATTGCTGTCTTTATTGACACCCTAACCTTCTCCATCTCTCAATTCAAGCTATTTGTCCTGTCAAATATCATGTTGTTCAGTGTGACACTGGAAGCATTAGCGCCACACGCTTGGCTTTTATCTTTGTGTTGGCCCCAATTTAATGGGCCACTGCTGTTTAAAACCCACCCGTTTTTATTAACTCCTTTACCTACACACTCTTGCATGGAATGGCCATGCTAGCATTCTTTTGAGATCTAAATGCTAGCGTGTTTTTGTAGTACATCAAGCTGATTTATCTCATGATTTCTCATGATTACCCATGTAATGGAATTACTAGATTAAGTTAAGTTGTATCATGTACATCAGCTTGCTTATTGCTAATGTTTGAGTTATTATGTATGTTAGCATGCTAAATTTGAGCGTGTTGAGTAAAAAGCAGTCAAAATATTGTAATTTATACTGTAGTGTTATTTTAAGGTACTTTTGTATTCCTTCATACATGTGATAACATTCTGAAGCCTAAAATCTGAAGCCTATTTGTAGGACCATTGATAATATTGCATAAGGTTTATTATTATTATTGACATTTTTATGACAAATAAACAAACCAACCCTCTAGTTTTTAATTTAGTATTGCAACAAACAAAAAAAATCAGTTAATTTAAAAAGTATTGTTCGATCATGGTAGTATTTGTTGTTGTGCTTTGATGCTGATTTAAATACATAATTAAATATATGTAATCAGTTCATTTATCTACCTTAAAAAAAGTACAGAATGAATGTATAGTGATTTATAATTTGTCAAAAAAAAAATGCTTAATTAACATATTATCACATTGCAAAAACTTGATTGGCCCTAAAAAGGCTTCATTTCTTCATGCAAAATGGATCACATTTTTTAGGTAACAATGTGACCCAGACATGTTTTCATGATATTCGTCCATATACGTCACACACACTTTCAGACTAGTCTGCACATGTACCTCCTCTATATCTGCACCTCTGCCTGTCTCTCTACAGTCTTTCTCCCTGACAAATGATTTCCCTGGCCCTTTTTAGTGCTGTTTTCCTCCTTTGCTCCTCTCCGCATCGTTTGGATGATCTGAAGGAACTAATGATCTGTAATGCACCCTCTACCCCTAGACCCTTCTCAGCTGTCTTTTCTATCTCTCCTATCATCCTCCTTTTCTCATATTCAGTCATAAACAGGCCACCCACAGGCTTGCTGACAGGCCTCTAATAGTTTTTTTATGGAGGTGAAGATGGAGCGGCTTAATGTTTCGACACAAGCAATCATCGCTCCTCATCTCTTTAATGAAATTAGATTAAGTGCACCTGGGGAAGGGCTGAGGAGAGGGAGGCCGAACGCCGGTTAGGACGCTAGCTTTCATTTAAAACCAATTTGCCTGCTATATTCCGCCATCAGCCTGGGATTCAGCATGCAGTCGGAACGAAGGGTGAATGAGATCACACTGGCACAGACGGGTTTAATTCTCTTCCCCGCGGGCGGCGTGAAATTATAACTGACACATTCGACACACACTTTAATATGGAGATGCCATTTTTCTTCTGTCCAGCATGACTTTCATTCTCTATCTTCTCTAGCTTTCTTCAGCTCATTGGTTTCCCTCACTTGCCTACAATTTTCTCTCTCTCTCTCTCTCTCTCTCTCTCTCTCTCTCTCTCTCTCTCTCTCTCTCTCTCTCTCTCTCTCTCTCTGTGTATGTTTTTCTTTCTTTATTTCTCTTTCTGTCTCTTAATGGCATCATAACGTTACCTCTGGATGAGGTTTTCTTTTGAATTTATTTATATTATGACTGTTTCCAATGTTCTTTTCTTCAATTTGAAATCAAATGTTTTCTTTGAATGTCGGGACTTACATCTGGTCCATGTTTCCCTCGCTATTTTGCGGTGCTACTTATATGCAGCTCGAGAATGGAAGAAGAGATCTGACCCTAAATGGAATTTGAATGTTTCTTGTTGGTCTTGTGTTTCTACTTGAATGGATGGTGACTATGGGACTTTTATGGCATTTTTTTAAAATATTTTTTTTAAGAAAAAGTGCATGCATTGAATTTACTTTGACATGCAAATGAGAACATTTAAGGCTTATAGAGAAGCAGTTCACCCAAAAATGAAAATTACTGTCATTCACATTCATGTTGTTTCAAACTCTTTCATCCTTCCCTAGAATACAAATGGAGATGTTTTACAGCACATTCATACTGCTCTTTTCCATACCATGAAAACGAGCCCTGTTCACAGGCATAAGATTTGACCATAAGGCATGTGCACCATATTACTAGCCATATGATAGCTATTCATGAACAAGCTGCAATTTAAATTTCTATCCATAAACTCACAAATCTTGTTCATGCACAATCAAAACATTATTTAGATGCGTTGCAATAGGTTAGACGTCACTGATGCCATACATAATTGTTTTTTATTGCTGTTGTAAATAATGATGAGTGCACCAGTTTAAATATTGGAGAATAAGATTTGAGAGCTGAAGTGGGCCTTTGGTCTGTTCCACACATACTGGTATTGTATGAATTAAGATGACTTAATAAAATAAATAATGCATGGGCCATATGGCCAACTTCTGTGGTTTCTTTACAGTGGTTTTTGTCCTTTTTGGAGTTTGACAGCTGTGGTCACTATATGAATTGTTTGAAAAAGAGCTGGATAAACGTTCTTCAGATTTCTCCTTGTGTGTTCCACGGAAAATGTAGCAGCTTACGGGTTTGGAAGAACATGAAGGTGAGTGAGTAATTACAGAATTTTCATGTTTTTGACTTGAGTATGAAAGAGTAATATGTCCTGTAGGGCTTGACGCCAACCTCATTAAAGCATCATCGCTGAAATGATGTCTCCACAAATACACATCATAGATGGCTGGCAAGGACACATTCACTTTGACATACACTTGTGAAATAGTGCTTATTATATTGTCTGTTTATTTTGGCATCGGGGAGAAGTTGAGTGAGGCCAAACTTAATCACGCTGTGAGTTATTGTTGGACTGGAACAGTTGCTCAAGGTATTGTCTGAAAAGAGAATTAGTTAGCGGAAATTACGAAAAGTCTGCTTATTATTGTGTTTAGGGTGTTTTCCACACGTTTCAATTTCTTGTTCCGAACCCAATTTGATTCAATTTTTCTGAAACCTTCTAGACCAAACTTCCAAGTAAACTGCAATTTGCTCGCCAATTTCAGAACAACCAAATTAAGCAAAATGTAACATCAGGCAGAATATTGTAAGCAGTGCTAGTGCAATGGTTTCAGTGATACTTGGTTGCTGTTCTTGTGGGTTTCTATCTGAATTCTAGGTGTCTGTTATTCTTTTTTGAACAAAACTGTGGATCAAAGTCAGGTGTTTCCCGCAATCTGAGCATTTTAATGTTTGCTTTTTAAAGGTGGATTGTCGTGGCAATCTACCCAGTGCTTTTGCTAGGAACAGTGTGTGAATAACAAGCCAAGCGCTATAAACATTTTTCCACATCAGTAATAAAACTTAAATTGAGTCCATATTGGATACAGATGTTGTCTGCTGAGAAAACATTTGGTGCATATGTGTGTGTGCACATGTGTCAGACTGGAGTATTTCTGATCTTACATAAACATGATGCTTAAGTGCCTCTTATTCAATAAACATTGGCGGACGTTAACTACTCGCAGCTTGTTGCCAGTGCTTTGTGTTTCCAACTGGAGCTTGAAAACCAAGATTTGTCCCAGCCAGGGCTTGTCTGGAGAAGTTTTACATGAGCTGAGGTTTCACTTTTCTTCCAAGAAATGACACAGACAATCAGAGGCAACTCGTAGAAGGGCTCGCTGCGACTATTAGCTCATTTCATTGATTGTGATGCACCCCATGAGAGATGAGACTTTCTATGGACAGAATCAAAGACTTTCGTACATATTTCAATTGAATGTAGAACCCTGTGCAGTTTGTGAAGACTTTGTAGTCTTTGCAAGGGGTGCCTATATGCTCTGATGATTTTTGTAAAAAACTGGAACTGAAAAGAAACGTTTTTGCATGTTAATCTTTGTCACTCTGGCACATTATATGTGGAAAGTCATATTCTTAATTCTTAAAGAGATAAATTAACATTAAATATTATATATCATATTTATAATATATGAAATATGTATTTATATGTGGATATTAAATAGTATATTCATATTTCAATATTATTTATCTAATATTTTAATATATTATGCATGATATAATAATTTTATATAGAAACGCTCTGCCTCTGATGATTTTCATTAAAACTTTAACTCAAAACAAAACATGTTTTTGTACGTTAATCTTTGGCCAATGTATTATATATATATATATATATATATATATATATATATATATATATATATATATATATATATATATATATATATATATATATATATATATAATTTATTTTTTTATTTCTGAAGGATCATGTGACACTAAAGACTGGAGTAATGGCTGATGTAAATTCACCTTTGCATCACAGAAATAAATTATATTTTAAAGTATATTAAAATAGAAAAACATTTTAAATTGTAATAATATTTCACAATATTTAAAAAAATTCAGTATTTTTTATCAAACGAATGCAGGTTTGATGAGCATAAAATAATTCTTTCAAAAATATAAAAAATAGTAAAGTTACCAAACTTTTGACCGGTACTGTAATTCCAATCTAAATAAGATTTCTATGTGCCTAACTCCCTAAAGTATGAAATTTCAAAACCCAGAAAATGCTAGTTTGTTCTGAACTGCAGGTATGTTGATGATGTATGCAGAAAGGGGGAACACTCTAGAGAGCAAGTGTTCGGAGATGACGACCAAAACACACAAGCCCGACTGCTTTCAATTATAGTTTGGATACAGCGATTGAGTCCCTCATGAAAATAATAGAGCCCGCTTTGATCCATTCCACTGAGGGGAAAAGGGTGCGGGCCATGAAAGATTACAGGAAAAAAATAATTATTGTATCAATGAGGCCCACATAAAACTTTATAGGCTTTTGAGGCACAGGGGGTTGAAGGGAAGCAAGTCCTAACGATGGTAGTCACTAGCGCTCATTTGCCAGATTTTCCTTTTTTTAGCAGCTTTTAATGGCTTGGTTATAGTCTGGGCTGTTTTATAACTTAAGGCAGCCTGTGTCTCACTGTGCCTTTGTTATATTTCAGAGGAGCCCGAACACACTGCAACTTCATTTGCGTAATTTACTTTCATATGCTAGATAGCGTGTGCGTTTTAGTGCACTTAGCAGCGAGCGCTAACTCTTATGAGTTCTGACAGGGTTGTTCTGGAGCGAAATCAGCAGCAGACTGGCATTAACCCCACCTCCCTGCTGGCAGCACAGATAGGTTAGATGGGGCCTCGATTAAATTAATTTGACTTCATTAGCAGAAACCTGCTACAGTCAGAGCACCCGCAGTGTTGCTGTAGAGGGGCATTGGGAGACGCCTGGCAGAGGATCGTAGGAAAGCTAACACATGGCCTTGACAGCCGGAATATGCAAGCCCATGGACGGAGGGATGGCTGCCAAATGAGTGTGATGTGCGTCAGTAGCTTTAGGGGAGCTCCATCAACGCCCACCCTCCACCCTGGTGCCCCATAAGGCTATGATGCTAAGTTGCAATCCAGTGCTAGTTCTGTCAGTTTGGACCTACCGGCCTAAAAATGCCCTGTCATTGTTTTACAGCAGTATTGTGTTATACATTTTTGTTTTTTTTAGTAGGCAAAATGGACATTTTTACACACTAGATAAAGCTATGATGGATAGGAAAACGTTAGGCCCGAAACACTCTACTCAAGTATGTAAAAATCTGTTTTTTTTCTACGCTTAGTTAGGTTCCAAATGTGTTCCAGATATCAATTCATTTCGCAATACCTACATGTTGTACATTTTTATGTCTTTTACAGCAGAGAAAGAATTTGCCTGAATAACTACACATTTGGTTTAAATGCGAATTTATTTCTTTTTTATTCTATCGCCCCCTTGAGTACTTGAGTTAGTTAGCGCCTAGTCTCGCGTAGCCAGAAGGTCTGGATTCCATTGCAACTTTTATTGCCCAAGGACCACCCAAGAGGACGTCTGACCGACATGTAAAGCAACCAATCACAGTTTGTTTTGCTCCGCGTCATGTTTAACCTCTTAAGTGTCACCGGCCCACCGGTGGGCCCAAAATCATTACATATTTAAAACAGTAATATCCTATAATAAACATAAACTAATCTTGACAAACTATATATCATTTGAAAGCTTACAAACTCTAGTTTTCATATTTGGTGAATGATTTCCAAAATAAATTAGAGAGGAGCTGTAATTTATCAATTTGCAACAAGAATATTTTCATATTTATAAGGCGTGTTCAGACCTTTATTTTGAAATAGCAATGAACATGAAAAATCATGAAAGAATGGATGAAACCTCAGTTTGTTTTCATGCCAAGAGTTCAAAAGATATCATCCATTCAATTATTTTAGAAAAAAATATATTAATATGTTTTTAATAACACATATGGAAATGAAGGCGCCCTTATATGGGCAGTAATGGAGTCTGGTTGTCACCTAGTGAAAATGTTTGGTACTGCGCCCAAACAAAATCTCACTGAAAGCTCATTTTTTGAGATATCAACCTAAAATTTGAAACACAACTTATTCAGATTTTTGGCTTTGATTTTCTAGCAGTTTTAGAGTCGGCCAGGTTTTAAAAATATATATTTTATATAAAATATGAATAATTAAATTTTTTAAATTGTACATTTTCATAAACACAAACTTATATAACTTTTTTTTTGTTTCACTTTCTTAATTTATTTCACTTCAACAAAATTCTGCAAAATGTCTTCTTTAAAACAAGACCAATTTTACGTCTATACTCCAAAGCATTCTTTAATTACAACCATTTAAAGTCGAAATGTGCATTTTCATGTATATTTTAAAAAAGGGGGGTGACACTTAAAGGGTTAAGGACGTGAAAATATAAAGTCGAGGTCCCTACAATAACAGACCGGCGTGCATTTAATAAATTATTCATTTTGAGAATGTTGTGCAACTTTACTGCAACAAAGGCTGAGCCTAGTTAGCGCCAGACTAATTCAAGGGTGCACACAGTTTTTGTAGGCTAACCCAGTTAGCATCACCCAGTTCCCTCATCAAAAATAGGATTTTTCTAATGGCTTTTGGATTATTGCAGAAAATAACCTCTGTGACCAACTAATGTTTATGACTGTTACATGTTTAGTTCATCATGATAATCTTCACAAATTAACACAACTTTTATGAATTTCAAAGCCTAAAATATAATCTGCAGAAGTAAACAACTAAACGTAGGCTATAAACGAAGAACACCATTGGACTTCACTTTACCACCACTTTAAAAAAAAGTTTGATTTAGAATAGTGTAAAATAGCTTGTTAACCACACAGACCTTATTTCAGGCATTTAACCAACAAACTTGACTTTGGGATGTTGAATGAAACGGGAAGTGCTAAAATGCTAACTCATTTCTCAGTCATCCCTGCAGGACTGTATTGGCAGTGCATTGGCCAGGCCCTTGCATTTCCATCCGTGAACTTGTGTAAAAATGTTTCTGACCTAAAATGCATCTTGTCAAATAAAACAAGCTGGAATAGAGCGAATTGGTTTTCTGGAACAAATGTTCAAACAAAGCATTCTGAGACAGATGCTTCACTCTATCATTTGTCTGTCTTATAATTGTTTTGCTTGATTTTAGCATTTTGACAAACAACATTTTAACAACATGTAGACTTATGGCAGAAGTGGGGAAAAATTGTGAATCAACTGGTAGGTTTTAATAGTACTCTGTTCTAATAGGTAAATACACTGACAATGATTAAATGTAATTAATATATTATAATATTTTTTACTGTATTTTTGGTCAAATAAATGCAGCCTTGGTGAGTTTGTTGATTGAATTGCTGATGTTGTGTAAAACAGAGTTTTGGCATGTATTTTAGTCATTTTGATGTAAAGGTTAAGAGTACTTTGATTGTGAAACTACAGTTTGGGCCTTTTTATCAAAGCGTGACGTATGAATTCGTGGTCCTGCCAAATGCAAATCCAAGGGCTTCGCTTTTTGAACAGTGTCAGTGAAATCACAGAACACGTAATGAAAGAACACTGTTATGGCCTACAGAAGCAGAGATGAGGAGGCTGGCATTCTGCGCTGACCTGTGCTCATGTGGGAGTGTGGGGATAAATAAATAACTTTGTAAATAAATAAATAATGTTAGCTGTAACTCCAGCCTGGCCTGCGGTAGCCAGAAGGCGGTAAGTTTTCTCTGTCTGGCGTAGACGTGAGAGCTCTTTGATCAGGAGAGCGTCTGAAGATTCGCTCCACATCTGCACACGGGGAACGAGCCTCAAACTGCCAAGAAACGTTTTAATGACGGCAGGATTAGAGAATGAAAGGCAGCTCCAGATGGTGGACGGCACAGAGCTGCGTCCGCGGTGGGTTTTTTTAAACTGCTTTTTTATTGATAAAATATGGGGTGAAAAATTGCGCGGGGCTTATTAGGCGTCCCGCTGCACTGCCGCTCAGCTGGCCAAGCTGTTCACTATGGCCTCTGTCCAAACACGCTTCCATAAATTTTTAGAAGCGCCTTTAAATCTACGAGATCCTGGCTTGTTAAGCCCAACCCACACTCCTGTCCACCTCCCTTTAGTCTCCTTCTCTCCTTCCCACAGGCCTTGAATCCTCAATCCTAGCATCCAACACAGATTTTTTTCTCTCTCTCATTTTAGGCTTTTCACTTGGGCTTTTTAAATGTATTGGATGAAAGCTGTTGTTGGCTTGGTTTTGGAGATGGAATACGAAAGAGCAGGAGGATAAAGCAGGGGAGGTTTGGTTGGGGAGAGTCCTTCTTTTCAGGCTTGTTATGATGAGCCAAGCAGCAATGTTTAGCTCCTTAACAACTTAATTCCTGCATGATTTCATTAGTTGTCGGCACTTCCTGAAGCGAAGCGAGGAACTAGGGTGATTAATCAGATACATGCAGCACTCTCTCCTATAGCTACTAATCGGAGACTAAAACAGACACATGGCTTGGGCGGAGAAATTTTGACTAGGTGTGAATGTTCTCTTTGTTGATAATTAGATTACAGGAATAGTACTGAATCTGTAAGACTGTAAGTTTTACACTTTATGAACGGCAGAGTGACTCTATAATTGTAGTTATGTGGGTTTTGAGTTAATATTAAATTATCACTGACTGCTTTTGTGCTCTGTGTTTAAGCTGAATGAGTCAAAGGTAGAAATAACTGCATTCATGTTTGTATGCGTCTAATATTGAAAGACTTAAAACGAGGACACATATTTGTCTCTACAAAAAAAAGAGACAAATATTATAAAGTGTTAGATGCTTTAGTTAAAAGTTCAAGGATGCACCAAGAAAGGTTAGTATTCATTCCACATTTTCCAATTTCAACTTAAAAAGGTTTTGCACGTAAAGAGAAGAATAGAGCTTTTGAAAATGTACACTTACATGAGGCCTTTAAGGGTTACCTATAAATGAGGTTTTATTCTTTTTTTCTGTCTATCTTTTAAAGGGGTCATGACATGGATTTAAAAAAAAATTCTATGTTCTTTGATGTTCGCTTATAACAACAGTGTGTTTTTTGTTGTTTTTTTTGTTTGTTTTTTTTGCACATAAGCGATCATATGTCCACAACCCTTATTCTGGCCCTGTCTGAAATGATCCACTTTAAGAAATTGAACAAGCATCTACATATTCTATCCAGTGTAGACAGGACACTGGTTCTATTTCTTCTTGATGCAGCACAATGCTCATTGTGTAGACGTATGTGTGTCTTCTAATAATTTAATGCCAGTGGGCAATGATGTAAAACTATTCATTGATTTATTGTTCTAGAGGTAATCATATGCAAATAGTATTGCCTGTGTGACATCACAGATCCCACAACATCCAAAATGAGCCATTTTTAGAGCTTTGTTACATAAATGCTATTTTGATATATTTATAATGAGGCGGGTGGTTTAAGCTATAAAGCTTGCAGGAGGTTTTAATGTTGCAAAGATCACTTACATGTCAAAAGATCAAAGATCAAATTTCTCATGTCATGACTCCCTTAAGCAATTTATTTTATTTGAACGTTAAACTCAAACTTTGACAGTTTTGAGAAAATGTAAGCTTGAACGTACTCATAAACGGCACACATGCTCCAGAGCTGGAGGCAGCAGAGAGGCTGATTTCAGCTGTTAGAAATACATGAATTTGAAGTTGAAGTTTGGGGGATGAGGGGTTTGGTTATGTGTGTTCCCTTTTCTGTATAATGTGAAAAACAAAAAACCTTGATCAAAAGAAAGACATGAATAAACGGGGTTTGGCCCTGTCTCAAATGGTGCACTTCATATGCACTTACGGTCTTGTGGGCTAACAATGGCCGCCACATGCACGTGATTACGAAGTCTACGAAGTTTAATAACTGTAGGTTTCAGAAGGGTGCTCACGAGCGTCCCCTCTGCTGTCAAAATGCGCTTTCGATCCACGCTTTTTTGTCAAGCCCGCACTGAATCGAGCTCCGCAGCAGAAAGTCAAAGAAAGTGCAGACTCGTAAGAAGACAGTGGGGGTTTAGGGTGCCATTTGGGACAGGGTAGAGGTCTTTGCGGGTTCTAAAATCTGTACCCGACACGAAATGACTGACGAGGTTCAGGCTTTATTAAGCTTATATTCAGAGAATGAAATCCATAGAGAACTGTAAAGCAGCGCGCAGTCCTACGTCACCGGACTATTTGCCTAATCTTCACAGTACTTAAGACCACGGTGGAAACACAGCAACATGTTTGGGGGGGGGGAATTTCCTGGGACAAATTGTTCCGGGTAATTTCGGTGGAAACGCGGCTAAAGTAACTAAAACCCACAGCTTCACTATTAGTAGAGAGACGCTGTCAGGTGCAATTCACTCGCATTCGCTCTCTCTCACACGAATGCATTCATATAAATGTAATCTTTACTGTGCTACTTTATCTATATCTGATTTAGAACAAGCAGAAATCTGTGAGAAATATAACAACTTAAAGACAAAAGAACTGATAAAAATAAGCTGTTGTGTAGGAGCGCTGTCTAATATGCCATAGCTGTGCACAAGGCAACCCACGTTCGAGTCTCAGGTCGAGGTTCAGGCTTATTTGTTCGTCATTGACGTCATCAGCGACTAGTCGACTCGACTTTCATCACATAAATGTCAACTTAAACAAAAATCTTAATTCGTTCAAACCCTATTGCATGTAGAAGCACGGATTCAGAGAGACCTTATAAAAAGTGAGACAATAATGTTTTCATAGAAGTCGTTGGACCCAAATTTGCGCTAGTCTCGTGTCGTATCTCGGGTTTTCGGATCCATGTGGATCAGTGAAGACCTCTACTTTGGCTGGTTTAACCCCTACTTGTAGATGATGTAACAACATCTTTCCACATTCCACTGCCATTAAAAATATATATTTATTGCAAGATACACATAAATAACAATATATAAATGCGTGTGTGTGTCTGTGTGCGTGTGTGTTAAAATATTATATCATTGAGGTTTTACCAGTGCTGAATAGCTTTCTCCAGGTATTTTAGACCTCCTTAAGCAAAACAATTACTCTGTGCACCTTTAAGGTCAATGTAGTGCGTTTATAAATCTCATTGGAAATCTACTTTATCCAGAGGTATTGTCAACCCTGACCACTGCTGAACATTGATATTTATTCTGTAATATCCCTTTAGCTAGCTACACCAGATCATCATCAATAAGTGCTGTTACGGCTGACAGGACATCGAATAACAGCCGACAATTTGTCTTTGTATTCCTCAAAATCTGTCCCCTCTTCTGTTTGCTCCCGACAGCTTAATGGACTAATTTGTAAGTGTGAGAAAGGATTGAGTTATTGGATGTGTTATAATTTGACAGAGACAGGCCCTGGTGCCTTTACCACAGATGCCTCCTTTTCCTTTTGCACTTCGCCTATTGTGCCTATCCTTTTGTTTTTTCCTTCCGGCTGAGGATAGAGAAGAGGGAATGGTGGATGAGTTTTGAAAGATTGTTGATGTTCCCCAATCAATTCCTCCCTCCATTTTCCCCATCCATATTACCTTCATGCTAAGCCCAAAGGGGACTTTTCGTTTCCAGAGCAGAGAGTGTCTGAAGCACAGGACACATGGAGGCTTCTGGGACTGTGAAATGAATGGAGAACGGGATATAGAAGAGAGCTTTGAGGGCTATAACATGAGTTATTTATCAGGTTTGTGTGTTAGCGAGTGAGTGAGGAAAGAAAATGAGTGAATGAAACTCGGAGTGCACTCAGAACTAATGCAGTACTTGATGACTCGTTGGATCCATGCACTTTTAGGAAGTGTAGGCAAAGAGCAGGAAGAGCATTAATACAAACCAACAGGAAAGATGAATGCACGGTAATTTTCTACCATGGGTTACAGTGAAATGTGCCACAAAAAGGGACTCCTGTGATGAAATTGTACATAATGAGGGAAAATTAACACATTCATGTGACCATTTGTGCAAGCTTAGAATAAAATATGTGCCGGAGCCGATAGCCTTATGGGCAGCACTCCGACATGTAGCATGGTTGCACTTCGGGTGACCCAGGTTCGAGTCCCGGCTCAGGTACCTTTCTTGTCCTTCTCTTTCTCTCCCACTTCGCTTCTTGTCAGTTTGGACCATCTCTGCTTGTTTGCAATGCAAGGGTAGATAAAAAACTGTTTGTTTATATATATATATATATATATATATATATATATATATATATATATATATATATATATATATATATATATATATATTTATATTTATATTTAGGGTGCATCAAATTTGAATGGGAAATTTTAATTTCAAAATAACAATTTGGCTGGCATTGCATTTTGTTCCAATTAACATAAAAATGACTTTTGCAAAGTTTTGAGGAATTCCATTGAGAATTAGGGGTGCCACCTAACACATGAACTTTGGCGAAATTTCGAAAAATGTGCAATTTTTTGTCTAATTGCCAAAAGGTGGACCTGGAAATGTTGAGTACAGTGACCTTTTATACAGTAACACGTTCTATAGGGTTATCAAAGTAAAAGTTGTTTGTTTGCCCTTTGGGCAACTTGGGCATTTCTCAGAATTCAACTTTCAAGATTCTCCATTCATTTGTCCTATCTGCAAAATGAATGGAGGTCAATGGGACATGTTCACGTAGCCTTACCCTGTTAATTTACTGTAACAACTACAATGCTACACTCAATACACATGAGACATCTACAGTGGGGAGAACAAGTATTTGATACACTGCAGATTTTTCAGGTTTTCCCACTTACAAAGCATGTAGAAGTCTGTAATTTTGATCATAGGTACTCTTCGACTGCGAGAGACGGAATCTAAAACAAAAATCCAGAAAATCACATTGTATGACTTTTAAGTAATTAATTTGCATTTTATTGCATGACATAAGTATTTGATACATCAGAAAAGCAGAACTTAATTTTTGGTACAGAAACCTTTGTTTGCAATTACAGAGATCATACGTTTCCTGTAGTTCTTGACCAGGTTTGCACACACTGCAGCAGGGATTTTGGCCCACTCCTTCATACAGACCTTCTCCAGATCCTTCAGGTTATGGGGCTGTCGCTGGGCAATACGGACTTTCAGCTCCCTCCAAAGATTTTGTATTGTGTTCAGGTCTGGAGACTGGCTAGGCCACTCCAGGACCTTGAGATGCTTCTTACGGAGCCACTCCTTAGTTGCCCTGGCTGTGTGTTTCGGGTCGTTGTCATGCTGGAAGACCCAGCCACTACCCATCTTCAATGCTCTTACTGAGGGAAGGAGGTTGTTGGCTGTATATATATATAGTACAGCATTCTCTTGGCTAACACTGTATATGTTTTATACTGTATATATTATGTTTTTGAGGAGCGAAGAAGTTATAGTCTAGAATTTGTCTTCAAGTCATAGCCAACACTATCTTAAATAGCCTGAGCGTATCACTTCATCTTTAATAACATGAGATTTTGGCCAAATGACAGGAAAAAATGAGCGCCCTTATAGTTACAATAAACGTGTTAAACTTAAACCTGTAAGTTGATGAAAACGTAATGTGATGCACTTACTGCCTCAGATGCGGCTGTTCTAATGACAGACAAAACATGTATGTCCGAAATTCCCAGAATTTGCTGGTAACTCCATTTGAGCTTGATTTTGGTAAAATGTTAATAAAAAGACACATGCAAGTGTCTGACCATATATAAAGCCACAATTTCAGCTTTGAAAATGCAGTTTACATTTACAGTGTTTTTTCCATTTCCTGAAAAGTAGCGTTTTTGGAGATACGAGGTTTCCGCTTTACATCGGCGATATATAATATTTCCTCTGTTATTTGGGTGAAATTATTAGTTTAATTACTCTTTAAATTAAAGTAACATAGTTACATTTTACTTACTCAAATAAGTGCTGAGCAATATTAATTAATGACTTGTACTTACTATAGAGTTACAGTTAGGGTAGAGTTTGGTTTAGGGTTAGTTACTTGTAATTATGCATAATTTACTGTTATTACTCCAGTAAGTACATGTAGTAACTTGTAACTAGGTCACCTTAAAATAAAGTGTTACCATTAGTTTTCACGTCTTGACAAAACTATATTATGACATAATACAATGTAAGTAGCCTTAAACCCATATTGCCTAAAACTCATCAAATAAGCATGTCATATTTCTATGTCTATATGCTTACAATAGCTATTTACATGAATACTTACTTTGTTACTGGAATAGAATGGAATATGAATGCTGCTTTGTTGTAGTAAAGCTTAGAATTTGTTTTGTGTTACGGTGATATGATATTATTGAAGCAATTTTTTATGATGTAACGTTAAGGGTAGAAAAGGGCACATAGACATAACCGCTGTACAGTCCATGTTATTGCATTTAAAATCACTGTTCAGTATGTTCTCACTGGTCCATCAGGTTTAAATGTCTTTTAAATCTTTTTCCAGTTCAGGGACCCATAACATTACGATGAGCAACTGCAATTCAGACAGATTGTTTCATAAGGTCACTTCCTCTCCACTGCACACATCCAGAGTAAGCCTCCATTGTCTGATTGTGCAGTCGTGTATGTGTGTTGTAGTGAGAGAGATACTCTCTTCTTTATTTTTCTCCACTGTGCTGGTTATTACCTCGGCTGTAAATATTAGATGTTCCTGGAACAGTGTCTCTCCTTGTTAAGCATGACCACCCCCCCCCCCCACACACACACACACACATCATGCCTCAGGGTTAATAGTAAGAACATAGAGCAGGCAGGAAGACCCTGTGATGGTGACCCTTGTGAAATCTGTAATGGCTGGTGTATATAAAGGTTGCACCTCTTGGTAAGGTCGCTCAAACCAACGGTCTGTCACGTACATGTCATATTTTCCGAAGGACTGGCTTGTGGGTTTGAGATGCATGCATGTGTAAACCCCGCATCTCTCCTAATGTTGAATGTTTCATTTGTGTTACTAGTGGCACCAAATGTAATTGCAACAATAATGTTAATATATTCTATTTTTTGCAAAAATGTACAAATATTACATCTAGATATCTATCGCATGGCTATGTATCCAAAAAAAGCATCCAATGCGTTCACCCAAATTGAGGTGCTTACTGTTTTTGTGCCACATGAATATTGCTCTGATTGCATCTAAAAGCCAGTAAATCTTGCTGAAGTTACTTAATGGTTTGACCTTATGATTTTTTGTATTTAAATATGATGATTGTACATTTGTAAATGAGAAAGGTTGTACAATGTTTTTTTTTTTTAATAATGGGGAAAAAAATAATGAAAACAGTTTGTCAATATTACTATATGAAGGTTCACTAAAAAAAAACTTTTTTCGGTGTTATAAAAAATACCCAGGTGCATCAATACATAAACTGAAGAATGTTCTGAACCTTCGAATTCTCAGACTTTTTAGAAGAACTGAAAAGACCTTGGTAATCATTCGTTTTGAATTTATAAATTGAATGCTCTCTATAGAGAGTGTAAAAGTCTCTTATCCTTTTATCTGTGGCATAATGTTCTGTCACAAGAGCGTTTTAACTTTTGAAATAAAGTAGGCTAAAATTACGATCCCCTACAAGTGTTTAGCAGTGCTACAACATTGGTCAGTTGGAGTAATTGGCCAATTTTGCTAGGTTCTTGCTACAATTATAAAAATTATGTGGCTATATTTTATAGGATTTCTGGAAAAAATGTGAATCTGGATGCTGTTGTTCAGTATAAAGCAGGGCTTACAGTATTGTCTTAACAGTACTTTGGTATTAGATGTTCAGGTATTTGAGGGAAACAGACTTTGTAATGAATGCGCCATAATGGGACAGCAAGTGCTAACATAATGCCCTTTATTGTCTGCCATACCAAATGCACTGCCGTTTACCCAGGGCGCCATCTCAGATTCTTTGAGATATGTTCAGTCTGGCTGTGGGCCACTGGTATTGATGCATATCTGGAGCTACAGACAATCTCCTTGTTGTGCGGCAGTCCCAGCTTTCAGTGGGTCAACGAAGAGGACATATAAGCCTCTGGGCCCTCGGGTATTATGGTCGCATGAGAAGCCCTGGACTATGTGCATAAAGTAAATGTCTTATTCTGAATTCACTCGGTGGCCTTTTATGAAATGAGAAGTTGGATATTGAGGTATTTGGCTGATGCTACTATTTTCTGCCAGAAAGCACATGATTTCATTCCATTTTATTTATAAATTCCTGTGAACATTCATCTTCTTCCCATCAATATGATTACGTCCGCTACTGTTCCCCTGTACTGTTATCTGAAAACGTAGCACCAAAACCTTTTTGCTTTTCATGTGCACTTTATGAATTATGTGCAAAATTGGCATTTTATTTGTATGTATGTAATTATTGTAAAATATCACATAATGGACAGTGTGCAGTTGCACCAGCCATATTATACTAAGCAGTGGACAAATTCGTTGGGACATTTTTACTAAATGTGCATGCAGCCTCTCTCACCCTGCACATATTCTTTTTCTGAAGGAATTGTGAGTGGTGCTTTCCTGTGCAAAACTCATCACCATCATGTTGGTAGTTGCCAGGGTGTTGCTATGCCATTTATAAGGTGGTCTACAATACGTCATCTCAGAGGAATAGACCACATTCATTGGGGTATGTAAGGGTTAGGATTTGGTGTTTGACCTTGGGTTCTATACTAATCTATGAATTTTAGAAGTGATGTAAAAGACTGATCACAAATAAATTGCTGTTTGTGCATGTGCAGGCGTGTGTGTGCGAGAGAGAGAAAGAGATACGCACAATGGTGGTGCATTATGGGTAAAGATAGAGTATACAAGGCTGTAGAGATGGGGAAAGTGGCGTAACCAGCTCTAGATTGCTAGTGACAGGCTGATACTTCAACACTTACGGCTGCAGCTTTGATTTAATCACAGACCTGTCATTTGTTATTTGTCTGCCTCTCTCCACCAGAGCTGAGCCTGATCAACGGTCCCTTCCCTTGAGTTCCACCCCCCCCCCGTTATGTCTAAATCCTCCATACGAATTAGCACCTCCCTCTGTGTGCTGGTGAGGGAGTTGATCAGAGATGGACTGAGAGGAAGAAAACAGTGGATTTGGGCGAGCAGAATCCGCCCGAGGCCCACTAAAGATCATTAATAGGGCCGTCAGAAGCCTTGCCAGTTGGTTAGCTTCTCATAAATAAGAAATGAATTCTTCCGCACCTTCATTAATAATGACTGCTGTAGCTATTTTGTTGCAGTGTAACCTTAAAGGAAAAAGAGGGGGTGGACGCTGGGAGGCCCCTTATTCTCACTAGTAATATGATAAGACAGGCCGCCAAATTAGCAATGAGTGTGTGATACCAAACCAGAGTCAATTACTCCCCGAGCCGAGCGGAGAGTGTGTCTCACACAAGCTTGGGAAGGTGGCAGGGGATGCTCAATGAAACGAGCCATTTTAAAATCCTGCATTTTATAGCTGGCAGTACTGTTACAGATAATCAGGATTTCACTGTCTTATTATTATTGCATTCCTCTAAGAGTGAAGGAAAAGGAGATGGTGTGAACGATCTCGCCATTTCCCAAAGTCCCCGAACAAGAGGTTAGGGGCTTGTCAGGGTCAGCGGGTGGGTGAGATTATTTTGGTTTAATTAGGTGAAGGGGATGATTATTTTATTAAGGCTGTGCTAAGCTGTCACAACAGCAGCAGTGAATGAGCTTCATTAACCCAAAGCTAAAAATCATTATTCTGAACCAGGCTCAAACCCCAAGACCTGAGAGACTAATCAAAAATGATCTGATCTCGTTTTGTCCGGGCCCTTCTTTAAGGGCCCATTTAACTATGTTTCACTTTGATCTCAACAGCCTTCGCTTTTGCTTAAACCCTGAAGGTACAGACAGTTCACGATCCAAAATCTTTGTTCAGACTTTTTTTATTCATCTTTGTTTCACAGTGTAACACACTGTCTATCTGTCTGTTATATGTGTATAAATATAACGCACTGCTATTCAAATGTTTAAGGTTCGTAAGATTTCATCAGGGATGCAGTTTTTTCAGCAGGAATGCATTAAATTGATCAAAAGTGACAGTACAAAGATGTCCTTTTAAGGGTACTGCCCCAGTGACAAGCTGTTTTACCTCTAAAGGTACCATTTAAAAAAAAAAAAAAAAAATTCTGAGAGTAATGTTAAAGTAACTTGATATTAACACCACTACAGTTACAGTTTTTTGCAAGAATCTGTTTGAGGTTAGAAGTCTTCAAACTGTGTTGATTGGTCATTAAAATAACAGGTTCATCACAGTCTAGAACTGAAGCTGTAAATGCTGTCTTGTTGAGTGTACAAACGTTGTATCCTAGTGTCCAACTTCATGTGTTGATAGTGGAAGTTAAACCAATATTGGTAGAGCTCTGTTGTTGATGGTTTAAAGAGATTAACATTTAGGCTAATAAAAAAAGAGGGTATCCTTTATCTTCAACCTTTTCTCCTTCTTCAGTTCCTTCATGTGACCGTTAATACTACTGTATCCTCTGCAGAGACAGGAAGCTCAGGCAAATAATCATTTTTGCCACACCTCTGCCTTGACCACAGAACTAAAACACTCCAGCACTCTTTCAGAAACCCCACCCCCTCCATGTTCTCCATTATTCCTTCTAGAAGGTGTTTCCACTCCCAAGAAGCAGTCATTGTGTTGATGACTAATGGAGTCTCCCAGAGGAAGTCAAATCTCTGCTGCATGCTTGGAGCTGGTTGACTTTGCCTTGCTTTATGATATGTAATCTCTGGATAGAGCCGAGGCAGGGAGATTCATGTGTATGACTCAAGTGCATTTCATCCCGCTCCTAACCTCTAATCGACTGCTTTCAGCAGCTGGTTCTCCTTAAGGTCCTGGAGATGATTGCTATTGTTACAAGCAGACCTTGTGTTTCACCTCTGCACTCTGAAATACTGCAGTCGTAGTCAGACATGCAGGTATACAGTTATATAACGTTCATGAATTAGTCCAAGAGAATGCAGTCTGATGTGGAAGATAAAACAGAATTCACATTTACATTTCTACATTTGTTGGACACTTTTATCCAAAGCAACTTGCGGTGCATTTGGATTATGCCTTTTATCAGTCTGTGTGTTCCCCGAGGATTAAACCACTGGTGTTAGCATTTCTATACAAGATAATAAATCATGATAGGCTTTGATATTAATAGTTAATCTTCATATGTATATATTTATAATTTTTAATATGACATTATCCGTGAAATGCAAAAATATAAATAGTGTGGTGTTTTTAAAAAAAAAAGGTCAATTTTGATTTCATATCATCTTTAATTGTATATGTATGGGATCTGCAACATGAAATATGAGCAATACTGAACATGCTTATACATATTACATCCATTTTTTTTTTCAGAATATGATGTTGTTTCCAAGCTCTGGCTTTTAAACCTGGAAATGTTATAAGAATTGCACAAACATGATAACATCCTAGCAATGGTTGTGTACAAAAATATTGCCCGGCAGGCTAGGAACTTGATTAATTAGTTCAATTTTTGTAAGCCCCAGCTGCTTTCTAATTGGTAATCCACTGTAGTAGTCATTATCTAAAACCTCTTTGCTGTGCCACAATTTAAGCTCTAACTGTTGGTAAACCAAGAACAATTAGCTCTCAATAAGCTTGCATACAAAATCACAAACCTTTTGTTTCCTGGGGAATTGCTTATTAATATTCATGAGGTCCATCAACAGACCTGGTGAAAAACATGCCATTGTGCATCAACTAAGCTCTTAACTAGATTTGGTATTACTGTTATATTCAGAGCTACTTAATCCGGTAGCATAGGTTTTTTTTTGTTTTTTTGTTTTTTTCTCGTTTTTTTCCCGCCTCCAATCTCCAATTATGAATGATCACCCCCTTGCTTGCTGTCATCTGCTTGTTAAGACCAATATTGAAATCCTCATGTGGATTTATGCAGTGAGATCTGCAATGGAAATCAGGCACATCTGTTTGGAGATGCCGGTCTGGAAAAGAGCGATTGCTTCTCCCAGAGGATCAGCGGCGGCATCACTTCTCAAAAACACCAGCTCGTCGGTGACAAGTAAACCCAAATCATCACTGATGTTATTTATTTTCAAATGTTCCCCGCTTGACAGGCGACATCTTGTTCCGCGCCCGTCCCACGGGGCCCTGCGTCTGTGTCTGACGTGTCTGGCTGACACCAAAGCAGCGGGAAGTCGCCAGAGACATGTTTGGGAATTTGTCACAATCCCAAACACACATGCGCAGCGAGGTTGTTTACACACCTACGGATCTGTCGAGACGACTGTTGCAGTTGTCAGTGTTTGTGGCAGTGCGGTTGAGGAGTCCCGTCGAAACGAGACCGTGATTGGATTGAAGAGATGTAAAGGTATAAATCTCGACAGTGAAATAACGAGGAGCGAGCGGGTGGTGGGAGGTGCAAATGTAGGCCACCTTTCACATTTATTCAGGTGATTTCTTTTTTTAGGTACTTAAAATTAAATCAGCTTTCGTTGAGTAGGCCCAATGATCCAACCTCTTCTGATTTTTACTTCTAGATTTTGTTGAGGGAATGCTAACTTCTGGGTACATAAATACATAAAATGCATAAAAACAACAGCAGACGAAGATGAGAACAACAACAAAAGATTCACAAGGTCCAAAAATAAACCTAAGAGGATAAACCAAAGATAAACATCTACAGGTCAAGTGGAGAAAAAAAAAAAAAAAAAACAGTTGTAATGTGAATGTGTCAAATGTGCCTCATGGTCGGTGGATAAACATGAAGAATTATATTATAGCCAATCAGGGAATTCGGGCTATGTACCGGATGGAGTGTTCCACTCATCGTGACACTGTACCAAAACAAACTATATTGCAGGGCGACAAAGTCACTGTTGCCACATTTTGATCTATTGCAGTACACACTGACTTCCCTGACTTTCACATCTTCAACAACTGGGTCGCTGCTAGAGAAAGCGCGTGTGTGTGCGTGTGTGTCTAAGAACCAGGATGAGCGAGTGAGCGTAGCGGCAGGTAAACGAGGCGTGAGCACAGGGTCCTGCTCCCTGAACGCAGTGCTCGTCAGACAGTCCATTTGTCAAAGCGCCCCCGCGGAGCTTTCCAAAAGGCCGTGTCACTTCCAACCCCTGCCGGGAAACCCCACGTCTACATCCAGGGTGGAATCATAGTATCTGGATTCTAAGAAGCATAAAGAATAATATGGACCTCATGGAGGATTGAATCATGCTCAGTGTCGGTTTGCAGTTGCTGGCATGATATAAAATAGTTTGTTTAAGAAGCATAAAGAATAATATGGACCTCATGGAGGATAGAATCATGCTCAGTTGCTGGCATGATGTAAAATAGTTTGTTTTATAGCAAAAACTAGATCAAGTTTATTGCTGCATCTGTAAAACTGTCATTTGTTTAGTTTTTAAGGCCTAAAATGGGGAAAAAATTCTAAATGTATCTTGACTGGGCTTTGTTCTTGCTATTTGTGTTGTTTCATAGGTTTCTGCATTGTCATTGCATATCAAGTGGTACTGTCAAAGATTTGGATTGTAATTTCCTTGACCTTTTCTGTTAAAAGTAGGTACAGATACCAAACACTTGTAGGGTAATGATTCCTTTTTAAAACAGGAATTAATTTGATGCATCACACTCCTCACTGTGTGTTTGGCAATTCCTAGTAGCTGTGTAGAGCCAAAGTGAGTATTCCTCTCCTCTTCCTCTGAGCTGTCCAGCCAGCGCTCTCAGCAGAGACTCATTTATAAAGGCACTCCGCTGGCCCAGTCATGCACTGGTGCTTTGGACATCACTTCACTCCACTAATGGTCTTACTGGGAGAGGTTCTGCATCCTGGCCATCCATCAGTGTGTCAGGATAGGGTATGTGGAGATACTTGAGTGTTTTAATTTCTATGTTTCTGTGTTGAGAGAAAGAGAGCTTTCAGAGTTTAAGATCATTTTGGGAAATGGAGTGTTTCCTCATAGCTGTCTGTCTGTCTGTCTGTCTGTCTGTCTGTCTGTCTGTCTGTCTGTCTGTCTGTCTGTCTGTTTGTTTGTTTCCTGAAAAGCATTGAACAAAACTGTGTGGTTGAACTCCGGAGGGTTGTACCTCCTCCTTCAGGACTAACTGCATTGTTCTGTGTTTCATCAACTGTATTGTTAGGAGTACGCAAAGAAGATTTCCACCTGTTCCCACCTAAAAGTTGCAGTGTGTAATTTCTGTGCTATTAATGGCACCAAACTGAATTGTAAAAACATTTGTTGTTTCCAAACAGATCCTAAAACTCATGCTACTGCTCAAACAAATGGAGCAATGTTGAAAGGACCGTGTTTAGGGGAAATCAGCTTACAACTGATTGACATTTAGTTGTCCCTCCACGTTAAACTGGGATGGAAGAAAATATTTGTAACATCTAAAAATGACACACTGCAGCTTTAGGAGACAACACAGTCAGTCCTCCAAAACTGCTGTTTCGTTTAGACTCAACCTTCTCCTGTCCTCTCCTCTATTGATTTAGCTCTGTAAACATGTACAATCTCTCTCTCTCTTCCTTGGCCTTTCTCTCACTATGATGCACTTCTCGTCCTTGGAAGCTGTGTGTGTGTTTGGGCAGAGTTATGGTATAAATCAGATGAAAGGTATAGAGACTGGGCCTGCAGGGTTGTGACTTCCTCTGGAGAGTACTGCAGCTCCAACTGAATAAATGGGAAGTGAAATGGCATATAGAGCCATAAAGTGCTCAGACTGAAGACCAGGCCACCGTACTCTCCGAACGAATGAGATTAGATTTACACATGCAACCTTCGGATTTAGCAAGCTTACACTTTGCACAGGTTTTGTGACTCTGTATGTTATTGGGAGTTTCATGGTCTTAGAGATACTGTATGTGAAATTTGAAGCAGTTATTTAAGGGAACTGCTATCGGTCAGTATGATTTTTATTTTATTTCTATATTTAATTTTTGCAATTACATTTAAAGATAAATTAAAATGGAAAATAGTTATTTAAAATTGCGGTAATATTTCACGACATTACTGTATTTACCTGCAGAGTGCGCTTAGAATAAAAAGGTTATCTTTATAGTTATCATACCGCAATATATCATAAAAGTAGAGTAGTCCATATGACTTCTTGCGAGACAGTCAATGATGCCTGGTAAGAACAAAGTGTGCATTAGATTTATTATACAATACGAGACAATATTTCAATAGTGTTTTTGAAATAGAAATAGACTAATAAATCTAATGGACACATTGTGTGTACCAGGCATCATTGGCTCTTGTGTCTCGTAAGTAGTCACATGGACTACTTTTATTATGTTTATTTGTCATTTTTGAAGGCTAAGGCTGTGACGAACTGCTTTTTGCCAGTGTTCCTCCTTTGTAAGTCGCTTTGGGGAAAAGTGTCAGCTAAATGCATAAATGTAATGTATCATCTAAATTTTAGCCTGTGTTCACATCTGTTTTGAGAGAGCAAGAGGTAAGATGAGAAATCAGACCACCAGGGGACCCAGACTTGAAGCTGTTCAAAAAGCAATTACATGAATGCTTTCTACTTCCTGTTTTGTGGGATGTTACAGACTTCCAGACAGAGAAAGAGGGAGCGGATGGGGTAATAAGGGCGAAATGGACACCATAACATTTTCAGACATACCCTAAAGGTGAGGAGGGCCTCTCTTATTAGTTAAAGCACAAGATTTATTCCTTTATTCCTACCGTGGCCTTGCTTAAAAATAGCCTTAGTCATTTCCATGTGTGACCCCAGGGGGGAAAGGGTTGACAGGGCCTTTCCAGACCTGTTAGCCTCCCTGCCCAGTTTAAGAGGCCATTGACAAGGGCTGCCGGGACGGGGGGTCTGCACCCTCTTGAGCTCAATTGGTTAGAATCACAGATGGGTAGCTCCTCCGAGCCTCTCTCGATATGGAAAGCTATAGAGCAGAGGGTGTGCGGTTTCCATGTTCCTCAAGGAGGAAATAACTTAGCCTCCAATTAAAGGTTTAAGATGTTAAATAAAACTCTGATGCTTTTTAAAACAGCTGGGTTAATGCTTGTTTGTCTTTATGATCAGGCTGCAAGGGAATAGATTTTTCTTGTCCTGTTTCTTGTTAGGTAGGTTATGGTAGCTTGTGGTAGTGTGCAGTGGTACATTTTTCTGCTGCTTTTGCCATTTTCTGTGCATTATGAAAGCATCAAGATTTATTACTGTGTAAACACTAAGAGAAAACCTAAGATAGGTTTTGCTTTGGAGTTTCACGGATGTTGCAAAGCTTTGGTTACTGGGCTGTCTTGTGTTTCTGCACACCAAGGGCCACAATATCTACACTTTTCGGAGCTAATAGATATATAAAAACTAATTACAAACCAAAGAACAGTGCACAGATGTGTTAGGTCCATTTAAACTTTAAAACCAGATTTTAAGGTTCAAATAAGGTGTTTGTCTAAAACACTATGGCTGTAGTCACCCACTCACATTTGGTCGCACCTTCGGCAAATCTTTTTGCGCAAAACTTTTTCTCATTTTAGTACTTTTTCTAAGGTCACTAGCATGTTGGCTTGGCTTATTAAAATACTTTAATGTGAACATCAAAATTAAAACTACCACTAGACTATCCTGTCTCATATTTATATAAGGAACTAATTGAAAGTTTTGATTTTCCACTTCATGTCTTATTTAAAAATAGGAGCCCATGCAGATGGTTGTCCCATGACCATCAAGGAATGTCATGACATTTCCAAGGTGAACATTAGGTATCTCAGGAATTTTCAACTGTGAAAACAGTCTGATATTTTCCTAGAGGGCATTGGTTTGGGGAAATAAACCAATAAAACATATACATTTTCTTCAGCACCTTTAATGCAAATGTTCGTGAACACATAAACCATCATACATGAGGGGAAGAAAGCTCTTTGCAAGGTCACATTTTTTTTATTTTATCAGAGCTGTGGTTTCACATATGACCGATAACGTTTTCAATCCCCTCGAGCACAGTCAGATGTCGACTGCTGTTTTTTTTCTTCCTTTTTTCACGTGCGTATCAGACAGGCTTAATGCCTCCCAGCGTGGCTGCACTTTTTAGTGTGTTAGAGTTTAAATAACCTGTAAAGTGTATTTGCTGGACAGCTAGGCATTATGTGACTCTCCCTAGGCTGCTGACAGTGAGTGAATGGGGTCATACAGAGTGGCAAGAAAGAAAAACAATTATGTTTTGTTTAATATTTCATACCATGGATAAATTAATTAGATATTTTTAGTTGGTATGAGTGGAATGGGGTACAGTAGTGTGATATTTCTATAATCAGGGGTGCACATAACATTTTTGGTCTTGTTCTCAGGGGAGAACCTGGGGTTGTTGCTTGGTCCTCACATTTTCAAATGCATTTTTTCCTTAACCCACCTCACGGGAGGAACAAATTAGAGGGATGCATAATATATTGTTAAATATTGTTATCTGACTATACCTACATCCAAATAAAAAAAAGAAAAAAAATCGAGCACACTTTAAAATAGTTAAATTTTTATCAGGCAGTAGGCTAATATGGCCTAGTCGAGTCTATGCAGACTGCTTGTTATTATCAGAGATGGCAACGCCGGCGAAGGAGGTAACTTTACGTGACAAACTCAAAAAAGGAGAATTAAAAGGCAATTTTAAAAAAGAGAATTATTGCCTCAAAAAAGGCAATAGAAGGTCATCCATCCATTTTTCCCCCCAAAACGCTATAAATCCATCCTTTTTTTTATATATATATTTTTTTTTTAAATTGATGGTTTGTCTTTTTTTTAAAAGTATTTTGTCATTTATGAGGAAAAAACAATCTTACATGAGTGACAGTTCTCCATTACGGACGTGACCACTCTGAAAGCGCCGCGGCACTAAAAGACTTTCAAACTTTCACAGAGACCTCAAACAGAAAGCACAAAGCCTTTCTTTAAAGCGAATTTCGTTTTGTACTAATTGTATCTTAATTTTAATCCATGTTTCATTAACCAATTTCCTGGTTTTAATAAATAAAAAAAGTAAATAGGCTATCTTGATTGTTTAGGCTATTTTTTAATTATAGCCTAAGTGTAAAATATTAGGCTGTGTATACCGACATGGATCAATTATTAATATTAAATTTCATCTGTCTTTTGTAGGCATAGGCTAGCTGATGGTGCACCAACGAAAAATCCTAAATGATGTGCCAAAATGCGTTTTCTATTAGGCTACAATGAAAATATTGTACGGTCAGGTTTGCCGAAGTTCGTTTAATTTAGGCTATTTATTTATTTAAATCATTTATTTATTTTTGTCCATGTGCGCCGATCGGAGACGGAGTTCACTGCTGATATTCTGAGGTAAGAGAGTTTTCTAGTCTCGCGGCTGTCATCAGCAGCGCCTTGCATTGCCCAATCAGCGGATGGCGGGCGGGTGCGGTTTTGAAAATTGGTCAAAAACGTTGGTGCGGATGGATGGCGGACGGATGATGAGTTTTGCGATGCGGTTGCGGATGAAATAGCCCATCCGCGCATCTCTAGTTCTGAGGCCTATCCAACACCACAGATTGCGCACCTATCTATCCCCAAATCTTAGGTACGCAAATGAGGGTTGCGGCAATTCATCTGGTACACATTGTTTAATTGGGTAGCGCATGCGCACCACTTATGTGCATCCCTGTCTATAATTGTTTTTCTATAATCTGTCTATCTGTGTCTTTGTCTGTCTGTATCTATCCATCTAGTCTCTATCTATCTATCTATCTATGTATCTCTCTATCTATCTCTGTCTGTCTGTCTGTCTGTTTGAATTGCAATTCCTTTGAATTCTTCTTCCTCTTATTCAAATTTTAATTGCAATTCTGCATCCTGTTTGCTACCTCATTTTAAATGCAGGACAACCCTAGTGCAACCCTAGTATATACATAAATTAGCTATAGGTTTTGTGTTTGCATCTATAAATGAATGTATTTGTGGGCTGAGGTCTTTTAGTATGTATGTTTTTCTCTTTGCTTTTACATTCTGTGTGTGTGTGTGTGTGTAGTCTCTGCACATATTAATAAAACACTAGTGGCAGGCATGCTTGTCTGTGCATTCGGAGCTCTGGGTAATACATTATGGAACAAAGAAACAAAGGACCAATATGAACTCAGTGTAGACTGTTTCAACCCTTGTCTCTTGGGCTCTGTAGCACTAATTAGAGAAAAGGCCCTCTTGCCCTCTGTCCTCTTTATATTCTCGTCTCCTTGCTCATCCCCCCATCCCTGTGGATTTGAGGAGGAGGTTGGCAAGGGCACCCCCCCTTTCAGATGAGTGTCTGGGGTCTTTAAGGGTTGGTCCCACAAGAAAAAGAGGGGTAAAAGTCATGTCAGGCTTGTGTCCAGATGGAGGAGGAAGGAAAACATGGCCGTGGGAGTGATTTATAGAGTCTTTTCTGGCAACGCTAGCATGCAAAAAGAGGCTAATCCATATTAGCTGCACAAAAGCATAGCAGATTAACGGGTGTGTTCATTAAAATGCATTAAAACCTTTTGATATGACCTAACAAACCAGAGAAAAAGAAGTTCAGGGGAAAAGAGAATTCCACGCTTTTGTACAATCTTGTGTTTTCAAGATTAGTACTAGTAATTTTCTCTTAAATTCTTAGGAGATGCATCTATGTTGTGCAGTTTTTAAAGGAATAATCCAGGTTCAATAAAAGTTCAAACTCAGTCAGCACCAGTTTAGACATAATGTTACAATGGGAATGCGAGGATGTTTACATCATTTTTTTTTTGTAGTCATTTTAGAATTTTTGTCAACAATGTTGTGAAATTGGGTATCATTTTAAACAAAAACAAAAAAATGTTGGTAAGTGATTACTAACTCCAAAAATGTATACAATACATACGAATACAACTTATTGCTGTTTCCTGCAGAAATGACCATCAGTGGCAGTAAAACACCAACAACCTTTATTCCCTTTTACACAATTTATGATTATTCTGATGTTATGACCTCAAAAAAGTTTACCATAGTGCACGATTTGCAAACTAATACATTTTGACTTTTGCATAAATAAACAGCTCCATATTTATGGCTTTTCTTACATAGAAAACTTGCTCGATCGCTCATCTGCCACAGCACGGCACTTGCGATGTGGAACGCTTGGGCAAGAGTCACAAGAAACGAACTAAAAGACTCATGGAACCAAGCTAAAACACCATTGTTTGCTTTTGTTAATATTGGTTTGGTTAGGTATAGGTATAGTGTAGGCAGTACTTTATTTTCAAATGCGATAGAGCATTAAACTTTTAGCACCACGTTGTCAGATTCATGTTCATCAGATAAAACAATGTAATTTCAGCAGCACTCACTGGACATTTCACTTTGAAAGTGTCACAAAACGTGCAAGAAGCAATGGAATATCATTTTGCTAAATTATCGGCATACAGTAGGCGTGTTTTAAAAATGAGCCTAGCTGAAGTACTACACCCAAGTACTGAAAAATACTAAAATAGGACTGCAACACAACTTCCTGGGCTGGCCCTGTGTGCAGTGTTGTGATCATAATATGAAAGAGTGGAAAGCAGGAAAATTGACAGTTCTCTACCCATTTGATATCCTCTTTTTTTTTTATTCCTTCTAGGATAGCTTTGATTCTTAAGCCAACATCTTGATTCTTGTTAAGCTTACATTAACCGTTCATAGGCTTCAGCGCCCCAGTCAAAGACTCTTTCCCTTGTCTAATGGGCCTTGAGAAAAGAATAGACATACATTTTGAGATGCTAAGTCTTTGAAAGCATCAAGTTAAAGTGCTAATAGATATAAACGTGGATCCTTCTGACAGCGGCAAGCAGGCTTTCTTTGGCAGCAGAGTATAAGATCGTTTAGCCTGCATGACTAGCATCTGCTAATGGGATTTTCTTACAGTAGGTGTGCAATATTGGCCGGGCTCTCTGATTTAACATAAATAGTATTGCAATATTTTGGGGTTTGACTATCACTTAACTAATGCATCAAGCTTTATCTTTGCAGTAAGCAATAAGCATTTTGCTGATCAAGCATCATCTGTGAAATATATCTGTCCAATGGCATATACTCGACTCAGGAGTGGCTCAGCAAGTCCTCCACATAAGTGTCTTGAAAGCATTGTTACTGCAAGCCTCTTAACTGCCTCCATCAGTATTTGTCATGTCTATAACTGCCTCTCTTTTTTGATTTTTTTTTTTCCTTTGTGTACCACCATCTTGATGAGAGGCATCCGCCCCATGCTTCATTCCCGTAATGGCCTCGTTTGACTGTATATCATTTGCTGGGTGATTTAATCTGCCACTTTGCAGTTAATGCACAGAAAGTGACTCAAATTTCATGGCTGCTGGAGTCAACCACTGCTTTATTGATATTAGCGTCATGCTATTGCCACCACCTCTGAATGCAATAAGCATAAAGAGGCTATTCTTCCAGACAAACGTCAAAGGGAATGCGAGGGACAAGCTGTGCATGGTTTGTATGAAAAACTGAAACTTGAATAGGGGATTCACATCCCTGGCATGACTGCTGCTCGCTGCTGATTGAATTGGGGAAGGATAATGCAGCCCGCCTGCAAAGTTGAGCCCTCTGCAACATGCTAAGTGCAGAAAGCTTGTTACACAAGTGTTTATTTTTCCTCATGATTTTTCTTTTTTTTTTAGTCAACACAGAATTTACAGTTCACCTGAATTTGATTAGCTGACCCTGCGGTTTGTTTATGTTGCGTTTCCGAGGTCGACTGGTGTTCCGAGTCTACAACTACGGTTCATAGAGCAGGGCCCTGTAAACAGCTGGCTTGTATTCGGTAATTCGATTTGAAATCTACTGTCGTAAATTTAATTTAATGATCGTAATGTGATATTCCTAACTCAATTCATTTAATTTGCTTGCTGTTGATTTGTTATTCACTGGAGGATTTTTTTTCTTCTTCAACTTTACTTTTCCTTTCTATCTTCCTTGTAAAGCTTGATTTCTTGTTTTAACTTGTTAAAATGAAAAGTGTCTGTTTAATTTCAGTAGGTTTTATATTTGAAATACAACCTGAGTGGTCCACTTGATTATCCCTTGAGTGATGTTTTCCCTACAGGTTACAGTTAGAATCAACTATGTAATAGTTTCCGTTTCTCCCTAAAAAAGATTTTGTTTAATTAGTCTGGTGAATCGTTCACTGAATTAACTCAGTTCATCAGAATGGGTACTGGAACAAGAAGTTCTAATGACTTTTGTTCTGATGATGATATATTTTAATATATTACAAGATGGATCGATGGAATATTATGTGTGTAATATTCTTATTTGTAAATTAAAATATTCCTTCTCAGTAAGAAATTATATATATATGATGCAGTATATATATAGGCCACAATTTTTACATCGATACCATGGGGAAAAACTGCCATAAAGATATTAGTAATATTATCTCATAATTTGGCAGCAGGTATATTAGGCTACTGTCACTTTAAGACCTGACACACGGATCCATTGTACTACTTACTCAACTGTTTACGTTCACTTAATTTTTTGGACATTATTTGTGTGTATTTGACTGTTTAAGTGCATTAACTCACTTTAAACTGAGAGGCTGCTTTATGTGCTTTAAATTATGCACAATCCAATGCCGAATTTCAAGCCCTGTAACACCAACAATATTCATCCGGAGCAAATGAAACGAGTGAATAAGGGAAGGGGGGTTTGTGTGTCAACTCACTGTCGGAGAGATCGTGTATCTGTTCTGCGGAAAATTAGTATTGGAAGCGTTTCAGATATTTCAGTATCGAAATGCATAAAAAGATCAACATCAATCAATCGATAATATATTGCACTTAGTTTATTATTTCAGATTCCCTTTTAAAAGACAAAAAATCTATATACTGTATCATATATAAAATTCAACCCGCCAAACTAGTCAGTAGGACTGTCTTGTATGTATGTGTGTGTATATATGTGTGTGTTTGTGTGTATACATATCCATCCATCCATGTAGATATTTGTATTTTTCAAAAAAATTTGCTGTAGAAAACAGAGGTGATGAAGTCATAGATTTTGAGTTCTAATTGAATAACAGTATTGACATAGTAACCGCTGCTTAGCTGAACAAACTCCAGTTGCCCATCAGAAACCAGTCCTGTGCTAATGCAGCCTCCAGTGTAACCACGCCGTTGTTTTCCTGCTCTTAAACCTTCCACACGTCTTTTTTTCTTCATCCCTTACTTTTCCTCAAGGGGGCTTATTATACACTTCTGGAGCTCTACGAGGAGGCAGGGAAGCTCTCAGTGGGAAGCCTGAAAGCCCAGTTTGCGGCTGGGGTAAGTCTGCAGGAGCATCTGCTGCCCGCGGCTGGGTTGGAGCTCTGACGCGTGGGTCTGGAGAACTATTCCGGAGTCGCTGTAGTTCAGATGAATGCCAGCGGATTAACATATCTACTAACACGGTGGAGAAAGGCAGGGTTGCTGGATGAAAAAAAAAAACCCTGCAATGCTTGTGTCCGTATTCAGATCTACTAGCGTGAAATGCCGGAGCATATGGTAGGCGAGGGGACACACGTGCTGCAGCCAGATACATCACACTTGATTTTCCTGTCTTTCTGTGTTTTGTCTTTCCCGTTTCTGCCTCTCGGTCTTTTCAACTGATTCCATCCCTCTATCTGTTTGTTTTGTCCCTGTTGCACTCTGCCTCTTCCCCTCATTTGTGTCAAACGTGCATGCAAAGTGGCTTATGCAAATACTCATGTACACAAGGATGTAAAACCATATGGATCCCTCGTAGTACGATAAGAGATGGCACACAGCACGTACCCCACGCACACGCGCACAAAGAAAAAGACATTTCTCAGTTCCCCTCCCCTTTTTTTTTCTCTCTTCCTGGCCTGACACAGCCCTTGGATCTATTCCCAGAGCTGACCCCTTAGTGGGGACATTGATGTAGGCTTGCTAATGATGAGAAATGGAACCATAATGCCGGCTGTTAAACCTCGGGGGCGCACAACAAATGTGCTTCAGAGACCCGGCATTTGTCTCTGAATAGATTAGGTCCTAGCTGTGGTAACCTTATATTTAATCTTTCTACCTCTTGCTCTACCTCCCTCTCTCCCTTCGCTGGGCCAGTAGCTGTTCCTCATGATAAATAATACTTTATCATCCTCAGCCACAGGCGCAGCCAGACTGCTTTAACTGTTTCCGTTCCGTGAAAAACAATGTGATGCTTTTGTCTTTACGTGTGTCATAATGTATCCGCAACTGGAATGACGATGCTGGATCTATAGCGTTTTGTTCCACATTTACATGCCACGCAAGTCCCATGAGCATTTTACCTGGGCATCTAATTTGGATGTTCTCCATATGGAATGATAGCATTCCAGCCTGCATGAATAATGTGAAGAATTTAGAACACATGTTGTTCAATTGAGTCCGCCTCGTCGCCTTGTTAGTGCGTTCAGTAGTAGGAAAATGAGAGCAAGTTATATTAAGTCTCTCTGAGGAGGTTTTTTTTTTTTTCATCCAATCATTGTGAACACCTTTTTTCTGTGACATTGTTCTGAAAGCTCTCAGAAAGCGAGATCATATCCTTGTTATTCTCCTCAGAAAAAAAGAGCTGCAACGACACGGAAATCTGATAAATTGGCGCCACAACATATTAAATTATCAATGCACATGAAAAATTCATTCTAGAATGCCTTTCACACTTTCTGAGTCAGTGCGCAATTTACTTTTATCTTGTTAAGGCAGGGAAATTTTATTATGGAAAAATAATGCCACTGTTTTTTTTCTCTCCCTAGACTCTCTCTTTCGCTCCTAGTTTCTCTCTCTGATCCATTTTAAATGGTTGCAGTAATGGTGCAGAAAAATAGGATGAAAATGAGAAATCGCTCATGAGTAGTTATAAATATTCATGTGAACGATAACTATGTTAGGCTGCTTTTCTGAGTTCTTTTCTGAGTCTGTCCTCACCACAGAAATGTCTAGTCTTGGTGGTTCTTGCTTAGTCTCAAAAGTTCTTGCAAAGGTCTAAAAGACTGAGGTTCTGAAACGTTTACATTTCCAAACGCCGTACTTGTCGAGTGTGCATTCATTATGAAACACGGTTGGTGGAACGTGTGGTATAATCTCGCGCATTCTTTAGCCAACAGGCCGAGCGACTTCAAAAAGTATAATTTTGCAGGCATGTGGTCAAACACTAACCAATGATTAAAGAAAATTTGTGTACGCGCTTTGATAAATCACTTCCTGTATTTGCAGAACAGAGATCTGGAATGGCTTCTATCATGGAATTTCAGATGCTGATTTGAGTGATTTATAGCCACAATTTTAAATAATGCTCTGTGCCCCACACATGTATTATATATTTATTTATTTGCACACCAGTTAAAGTGAACGTCCTTTAATAACGCATTTTCAATAGGCTAAGTCTTTCCAAACACACATATCCAAACAACTCATTTAACTCTTCTGAATGACACAAACAGAAGACATGTAAAGTAGATGCAAAGGTGTTTGGGAGAGTACAGAAGTGACCATGTTGACCTCATCTGTCAGCGTAGAATTTTTTTTTTACCATTTACATTATTTAAAATGAGGGAAAGTGGTAGGAGGTTTAAAAAAGGACAGGGAATTTAGAGACATGCATGTGATTATCATTATTTACATAACCAAATGTTGTTTTTTTAGTAGAGCATAAAAGGAGAAATGTCTTGCTCTTCCTTTTTCTATACAATGACAGTCATCTGTAAAGCTCCAAAAATGAAAAAAACACCATAAAAGTGGTTCATATGGCTACAGTATGTCCAAGTCTCCTGATGCCTTATTTGTGTGTTCACTGATGTTCTCGCCCTCTAGTGATTTGATTTAAGTTGATTTGAACTTGTGAACCAGATAAGTCTGATTTCATGATCAAATTGTTCTTTTGAGCTGGTTCTATCTAATGAGCCAGTTGATTCATTTCACAAGTCTGACTAATTCGAGTGCTAGTCACGTGCATATCAATAAATAACGGCTTAAAAATTGGTCTGTTCTTCATACAAAGCTATTGTATGTCTTTCAGAGACTTGGAATACATATTTGTGCTTATTTGTTTCGTCCTTAAAGCGTAACACATGTGGAAACTATGAATTCATATATTGAAAAAAAGCAATGACATTTCTCCTTTTCGCATTCCACAGACGAAGGAAAGTCATATGGTTTGGAATGGCATGAGGGTGAGTAATGACAGAATTTTAATTTCTTTAGTGAACTATCCCTTTAAACCTTCCTCCCTTTATGCTGATCTGCCATGTTTGGTGATGCAAATTGCTGTAACTTGCCCAAGGTGTTCCATCATCAGAGGGGCATAATTATCTTCGGCAACAACCAATATTGGATTGTTAAGCCTGAGGATGAGATGCCCAATGAGGCCTGCACTCTCTCTCACTCTCTGTCTCTCTCTTGGTTGAGCTCTGACAGATGAATCTACAGGGAAAGATAGCTGAAAGGCAACCTGAGGCAACTGGAGCGTCTTTCCCTCACTCTGCCTTTTTTCTCTCTTTCTTTCTCCATCTCTATCCCTAGCTTGGTCTCGCCTCTTTCTTTCAGATTTTGTCTTCATAGCACTCAGAACGTGTGTGCGTCTGATGGTGCTTTTTGTTGCAAACGAGCTTGCACTGTGATTCATTCTTTCAAGCTTTACATGACTTTGAATTTGCAGTTCTGTCCTTCATTCCGTAGATCTTGTCTAAAGTTAAAATCGTTCTTCTGTCATCAGATGTGCCTACGGATCTATGGACATATTTTCCAAGAGTTCAAAACCTATTATTGTCTCTGTGGTTAGTGCCATAACATAATTTTGCATCTTCACGAACATATTCTATGCAGGGAACAATGATTCACAAAGATACAGTACAAGTTTGTGTTTATTAGTGTATTATCACCCTTGCTTAACTCAAAGACCTCAAGTCGGTGTTGGCACCGAGATTGAACTTTATGAATTATATTTGTATGATGCTGTAGTCATTTACAAGATTTAATTGATATTCTTCAGTGCAATAAACTAATCAGGATAAAAGATAGCATGACATTTGTTACATTGCCTGATTCATGATCTCTCCATTCCATGTATTGTTTTTCTCTGAATGCCTGATGGTTTTAATAGGAAGTGTGTAGGAAAGGGGATGACCTATAATCACAATCAGCTGCAAATAATTACAAGCTTTGCATTCCATGCAAAAACTTCCTAGAAGTACCGCAGACATTGCATGCTTTATGGAGCAGTCTACACTATTTGTCCACTGGTCAAATCAAAACAAGAACATTGTTTGGTTAGTTTGCAACACTTTTTTAGTGTTTGAAATATGCCATTCATTTGGCTCTTATTAAGGCCAGCCGCAGCTTGAATAACTTGGTGAGAAAATGGCTTTGATTCAGTCAAGCTGTATTACATTGTCTGCACAGTTTATAGGTCAAGCCCTCAATAAAACACAAGATGTGCAATACTTCTTTCTGAAAACATTTAGGAAATTATTCTCTTTAGAAATGGTGCCCTTTACTCTTGGTCTTTGATACTTTTGCCCATTCATTTGATTTCACTGCTCAGCAAATTTGATCTCACTGAATTGACCCACTTGCAGAATAGATTCAGACTTATCATTCTTTTTGAACACAGATTCAGAAACTGTCGGATCCCATCTCATCTGGTTGTGAAAGGATGAAATTGTCACAAGGGCGACACCTCAATAACTGTGCTTTTGAGTGAATATTTCAATTGCACAAATTAAATTCAAATTTATTTGAATAGCGCTTTTCACAATGTATAGTTTCAACGCAGCTTTACAGAAAATGCAAATTCTTGTTTTCTCTAACAGTATTTTATATATACATACATATATATATATATATATATATATATATATATATATATATATATATATATATATATATATATATAGTCGTTGGATGAACTAAGTGAACAAAACCACACTGTGATATTCTAAAGCAAGGATCAAGTATATAATGAAGGCATTTTTTAAAGTCAAGGGCAAGTTGTCAAGTCATATTGTCAAGTCTTTTTTATATTGTGGTCTGTAAAGGTTGAATATCCCTGTGTTTGTGAACAGCTCATTGTACAATATGCCTAATACTTTGGCATCTATGAAAAGGTTTAGGAGAAAAGGTAGTAATTCTTTGCATTGAATTGAAAGTCGTCCATATGACATTTATAAATGTCTGCTAGAGCGAGTTATTTTTTCTTCTTCTTAAAAAAAAAAAAAAGGCTGGTATAAACTCCGCCTCTCATACATCGATTGCTTTGGTCTTGTCCTGTGCATGTTTTTTTCAGCACACCCAGCGGAGTGGCCGCTTGAAGCGCACTTCAGCGCGCGCTCACGGAACACTCGCTCCCGTATGTGCCTGGAGAGCCTCGCGCAGCGGAGGCGCTGGACGCGCTCAATTCGTGTGGGGACTTTTAAAACCTTCCAGATACGTCGAAAACCAAAGGATTCGCTCAATTATTCGAGCTAAACGAGATTACCAAGAGCTCCAATCCATGGAATGTTGTTCTGCGCTGTTTTTGGCTGTGAAAGCGAGCGGTACTTCTGCTGGGAATCTATTGTTAATGATCTGTCATAGGAGCTTCCACGACTTGGGATTCATATCTATCGCCTTCACCTTACCTTGACTAAAAACCCGATTCTGTTCACCTGAGCGAGGAATGTATGACTCATTGCTGAACAGATATCAATCTGTCTGATCTGTCGTTAAAAATATCCACCGCTTCTGACAGCTTTCGCCACCGCAGTCGTTAAAAACGTTCCGCTGAAGATTTATTGTTGGGACAGGTTCGTATTTCTTGTCCGCCTTCAGTCGGTAGAGAGCTCGGCGGAAAAGAGAAAAAAATCTGCCGTAGCTTTCATACGGCATATACTGGATGTAACGGAATTGCATTATATTTGTCATCTTTGCCAAGTATTTTTCTCCGATGGAAGCGAATCTAATATAGAATTCGGTAAGGATATGTTTTCAATAAAGAATGAGCCCACGATAACGAATGTCTTCTATGCTTCTGAAACCTAGTTATATTTTGCCGAAAATAATTTGATCACAATGTTTTTTAAATGCTTTTAAGAAAAGAAAAAGAGGGGGGAAAGGCAAATGAAAACCACACCGCATTTGTCTGAAGACTTATGAATAAGGCTTTGCTCGAACCAAATAGCGGTTCAGGTTTTGTTCTAGAGACTGAATGTGTTATTTCCCTCACGCGCTGATATCACAAGCAATTTACTACGTGAAGTCATTGAGTTTCATTCGGTTTAATGCCTTAGTATTGTGTATGTGCGCTTTGTGTTTTGCAGCTTTGTTGTGCTTTTATTCCGAATCAAATGATAAATACGCGTCTGAAATCTTTCTTTCTATAGAATTTACATCTGTCAAGGTCTGGCTTTTTGTATTGAGATTCTTTTTTCTTTACTTAATTTGTTGCTAAGGCTTTGCATATGGGTCACTGACATGACATGCTTATTTATTTAGTCTATATCTATTAAATTATTCAGTAATAAATTAAAATATCATTACACCTTTTCTTTGAATCAGAATTAAATTTCATTTTGCCATTTTTGTAGAGGTTTAAGTAAAGGTGTCTAGATAGTGTAACCGTCAGGGGGTTATTTTATTCATTTATTTACTTTTAAATCTATTTAAAGACCATTTATCTTTTATTGTTATTTCTTAAAAAAATACAGAATTTGAATAAGCAGTTATGCAGTTTTAAAGTACTAATATTTGAAAAATGTTGGTCCACAAAATACAAGTCAGTGTGGTATTACCAACCTGCAGGAAGCCATTTTGTTGTCATGTGATATAAAATAATAATAATAAAAATATTAAAATATGATCAACCCCTTTAGACCCTGATGATTTGTTTCATGGTCATTCAGTTTCATAACCTTAAATATTTGACCTTTTTATGAAGAAGTGCTTTTTGTTCAGGTCAAATAGAGTAACTCATTTTTTTTATTACTTTTATTTTACACAACTAATGAAATAAATGATTTTTTTAAATGATGAAGTTAAGTACACTCATGTGCCTTCAAGGTGTGAAATATTAGTATAAAATATTTTAGTTGTTTGTACTTGGTTACACCTCTTGATTTGTATAGGGTCATTCTTGTTGAATATGCTGTAAACGTTTGTTTAATGTACACAAAATGTAAAGATGGCTTTTCATCTCCTCTTTTTTTATCTCCTTTTTTGTCATTGACTCATTGTCAATCTTTCTTTCTGTGTCTTACACATACGATTTACATTTGTCAAGCATTGTATATCAGTTGCATTCATTTCATATTGCATAGGATATCTAGACTCTAGACCTAATCAACCGTTCACAAGGTTACCCAAAAGCCCTTTTGCATATAAGCTGTGCCTTGGTTGTTTGAGGTTCCTAAGCAAATCTACCTTTAACAATTGTTATAGTTGGCTACATGTCTGGATAGGAAATTTTTTACAAGGAAACAAATGAGTTTTAGCTTATTTTGAGTTAAGAGAATGCCTAAAACGTCCCAGACTTCCATATGGTGATGTAAACAGCTTGCCTCAGGCTGGGCAGTGCATAGATCAGGGATTGTGGTGGTTTGTTGTCTGTCAGCATTAGCACTTTGAATGAGATTTGCATAGAGGATTTGCATCGAGGCCATTTAAGATACTCGTCGCCACCTTCACAAATCATGTTTATGGCTTGCACTGCATCATTTTACATTGCGGGTGTCTAATGTGTTGATATATGATAATTATATGTTACTCACATTGCATAATGTTTTATGAACGCACAGTTAAAGCAAATTGATTGCTGCATTGCTCAGCTGTATGCATTCAGATTTACAGCTTTTACACCCATAAGTTATAAGAAGATATAGACTACCTACTTCATAAGAGTTTCTCGTCTCTGAACTGTCAGGGACTTTTGAGACTGGGTCAGGTGGCTGTGAGGTCACAGTATTAACTTGGGGAAGAGTACATATTGTATACTTTGCTGGTTTAAATTTCACAAGATTTGTGGGTAAATATGTGGATTTTTGTCAAGAAAGATTTTTACTCTGATTTCTACTTTCATTACACCAAGTAGCAAGGCTATTTGCGATATGAAATAGCAGTAAGTGTAGCAGAATTGCAGTGACTGTTAAAACGATGCCCGTTCACCTTCACCTTCCTCTCCGACAAATCAAATGTGTATTTCTTCTTCTTCTTTTTTTTTTTTCGTGGCCAGAAGCTAATCTTTAATCTTGTGCAGATGCAGCTCTGGAATTAGCTTGCAAACGCTCCCTCGTTCGTATCTTCAAACCCTCCACTTATCAGGCGCGGAGAGCAGATATGGCGGGGTTCTGGCTCGCAGTCCTGATAAGAGGGTGAGGAAAAATCTGCCAGCTATTTGTAATATAAGAGTTGAGGCGGATCACAGCCTAGCCTGATATGACAGACCTTCCGGCACGAAGCTAACATCTTGAGTCCTCTTAGTCCGAAGAGAAATAAATGGAGTTTTGTAAAAGTAGACAAGCACGGAGCAGGAAGGGAAATGTATGTTTTCACCTAATCTCCATAATGACTTGATTTATTCGGTTGTAAAATGGGTTCATTAATGTTAGTGATTAGAGAGATTTTTTTTATTATTGTTAAATGTTAATGTTATCAAGGGTGTTACCATGTATGTTAGCTATCATGTAAGATAAACTACCTTGAATTTTGATATGAGTTTTTCCTGTAAAGATATGAAATTTTACTTACATGACGCTTTCCATTCCCCAAATACTTCTTTATAGTGGAAAAAGGGTTCTTTAGATTTTTAAAATGGTTCTTTTAAGACCTGTTCATTAAAAGGTTCTTAGGGGAACTGAAAATATAGTTATTCTATGGCATTACTGTGAAACCCCCTTTTTGGGACCTTTGTTTTTAAAAGTGTTCTAAGAGTTAATAGTATTTTACCATTGTCAATGAAGAAGATTTTGGTGTTTGTTGTGACTTTTAGATGCACAGCAAACAGGAAAAAAAAACTAAACTACATGTTGCAATATTTTTATATCTAAGCTTGTTGAAACTGGAGAAATAATTGCATATAAAGCGTTTTTTTATATTATACTATATGGTTATTTTAAGATGACGTAGTTACATTGTGCTTACTCAAATAAGTACTGACTAAAGTTAATGAACTACATGTATTTACTATAGAGTTACGGTTAGGGTTTGGTTTAGGGTTACTATATAGTAAGTGCATGTAGTAACATGTAACTACGTCACCTTAAAATAAAGTGTTCCCCATTATATTATATTATGTTATTCTAGAAAAAGGCAATATATATGTGAGGCTATACTCTATTTTTTATAGAAAGTGACCTTTCCTATTAGTAAAATGCCTTGAGTTTTGAGATGGCCAGACAATGGACTGCCATAACAATATAGGCCATTTTTCCCATTCTTTTTTCTCTTTTCCCCCCATCTCACTCTTGGTAAAGCCCTCTAAGCTTTGAGATGTCCCATCGTCCTTTTTTTTATCCTGTCATTTTCTTTCTTCTAAATGTCAAACGCTCACACACGCTTTCACACGAGAACACAACAGCAACGTGCCGAGGCCTTTTGAATACCTCCAGGTATTGCTGAAGTCATAGGTCAGTGACTCACTGGATTTCAAGCTGGCTGCACACAGCGGATACAGCTGAACGGGGTCCGGTGCGCACGGCACACTGTGCTTGTCTGCCACGGAAACGCTAAAGCTGGATGTCAGGGAGTTATTCCTCTCTGCTTGGGTCACGCTGGCCGGCTGTGCTGCTGCTGTTGTTTTGTCAAAGCCTTGCAGATTAACCACAGCCACTACACTTCAAACACAGAGGCAGGCGGATGAATAATTCCAAGACCTCGCTCTTTAATCTTGTGTGATCCCGTTCCAATTAGCCATTGTGTACGGGAGCATAGTGCCTTGCTTTTTTGTGCAATGAAAGAATGGCGCACCAAAGGCGTCCTGTCTCTTTTGTGCATGGTGTCTCTTTCTCTACCTTGAATGTGGTATATCTGGAGTATATTTTGAGTGTGTGAAGGTGGGCCCATTTGCAGGCCTCACAGAGTGTCTAGATTCTTGAGTGAGTATCCAGATTTAGGCTACGTCTATACCCGGATACATTTAAAAACAGCAACAACTGAGCTTCATGAAGACCTAGTCTCCCAAATGGATACATTTGAAAACACTGTTTTTGCGTTAAAGTGTGGACCGTGAAAACGGACACTTTTAGTCACTCATATTGTACCCATGTGGTTGTATGGCATTGTTGTGCCTGCTATTCACTTTAATAGTGTTGCTAAGGATAAATGTTACTTTGTACAATCTTCATATTACATTCATGCAACGAGAACAGTTTTCAGATATATCCAGATTATTGTGGGCATAGCCTTAGACTGATTCTAGAACAAACGAAGATTTTATTTGTCCCAAATGTGGCTTTTTCCTGCATTCCTCAGCGCTGTGCTTTCCGGTCAGGCACTTGCGTGTCTTTTGTCACCTTTATAGCTCATAATTAAATGTACCTTGTGTGATGTGGAAAATTATGAAAGCCCACAGCCCAGACATGCTATTTACCAGCTGTTTTTTCCTCTAATAATAGAGGAAAGCGACTGAAGAGGAGAGGAAGGAAGAATAAAAGTGCACGCCACCTGAGAGAAGTGCCACATTGGTGTAATTCACGGTTATACTGTTTGAGAAATGAATTGCAGAAGCTATTTGCTCTTGTACTTATCTCAGACCTGCTTTAGGATGTTAAGAGTTTAGATAAGTACATCTAGCAATGATGTACAGTACATCCCCTAGGAAGTGCTTACTAACAAAACCCATTTAAAGCATTTGTGCCACTGTGGTGTTTGTTGTGACTTTTAGATTCCCACCAATCAGAAAAATAACTAACTGCATTTTGCAATATTTTGATATCTTAAGCATGTTTAAACTAGAGAAATTGTTGTGTATGAAGCCTCACCTGGCTGATAAAGTGGACTGAAACAAAGTCTTTCATATGAAAGTGTTCCAGGAAGTTTTGTGAAAAACATCTCTCTCTTAGCTGGAGGTCTCTGTCGCTTTTACAGATGCTAAGTCAGATGTGCAGTGATTGTTTCAGATTTACTGCCTTCCCTTCCTTTCAGGGCATCTGCATTCTACCATTCACTGCTCTCATATTTCCTTTTAAGACCTTTCACTGGCACTGGATTAAATCCTTGTTTAATCTGGTCCCTTAGCCGCTTTCTCTCCTTACTAAGCAGATTTGCGAAGGGAGGTTTCATTAGATGTGTTTTTTTTTTTATTTCCAGGGATGTGTAGAATATACGACGGGTGGTCCGCCAGGGTAAGGAGAGTAAGAAATGGGAGATGAATGAAGACTGAGACAGAAGACGCAAAAGAGAGGGAAAGAAGAGAAGGTTAAAGATGGCAAAAGGGCAAAGAGAAAGCGAAAAGCAGAAGGGGAGGGTGAACGAAAGATGGCCAACATTAAAACCATAAGGCCTCTTTGTTAGTGTGGGGCTGACAAGCTGCCGTTCACATTAGGGTAATTAACACCGCCACAGATTGCACAACAGCTGTGCAGTTTAGCACTGTGGCAACATCAGAGATCTGAGAGAGAGCCTGTACAAACAGTGGCCTGTGCTGGGCTAGTTAGACTACCACTATTTAGATAGGTGCTTAAACCGCACTCGGTAGTACGTGACGTCCGCCAAGCACCGTGTGCGGTAAAGCTTGGCTCGAAAAAGCCACTAGCTGTTTGTGTAGGAGGTGTTTCTGGCTATAAATTTTACTTTATGCAGTTTGGTAGCCAGCTAGTCTACATTGTAGATAATTGTCTGAGCTACACACTTAAAAATAAAGATTATTTAATGCATCCCACAGTAAAACCAGGAAATATCAGGGAATTTAGGCCTAACTTATTGAAATGAGTACAATTGTAGAAAGGATACTAGTCGGACAGTGGACAGATTTTTTTTTTTTTTTTAAATCAATTTTCATCCTTTTCTACTTGATCTGTTCTTAAATATTGAATTTACAGATAAATGGCGCCATCTGGTAAGTCTTTAAAAATAGCACCCAACAATGCCATTGTTTACAGGTAAAGTTATGTAATACTTTAATTTTACTTGCATACATTTCTTGACTTTTTGTTATTATTATTTAATGGAATATTAAAGCAAATTCATCACATTCAGAGGTTAGTTATGAATATATTATTGGACTGTATTGAATTTAGGCAATATTGTAACAAAAATGAAACAATTACAAACTGGTTTTGCATATCAGTTTTCCAGTTCTTAAACAAATATCACTATTGATACTCATAAGATCCGTATTAATTGTGCAATAAGGGATTTCTGAGAAATACTGTTGATATTTGAAAGACACCCAAACAAACACACCCCCCCTTCATTGCTCCGCCCGCAAAATGCACGAACATGCAATGCTTGTGGTGCTCGTTCCGATCCACTTTCAACAGCGTTTCTCAGAAATCGCTTGCTGCACCTTTAATCGATTCCTAGCTATCAAGATTTCCTGGTTATTCTATTTTCTACCATTTTCTCTTATCTATTGTGTTTTGCCCATATGAATATTTAGAATTTTTGATGTTACGTTAGATTGTTCACTGTTCAGATAAGCCTATTGGTTTCCTGGTTCCTGAAAGCACCAGTATTTAGCTGATTTTTGAGAGCACTAGAGAGTGTACAGTGTAGAACTATATTAAGAAGTTGAAACCTTGTACTGTTTATCGAAAGTTTGCCCTTGAAGAACATATGTATTTTGTTTGCTATATATAGCATTTCATTTTATTGTGCCTTAAGGGGTTGAGAAGGTAGATTCTGGAAATCCTCAGCTCCCAGCCTCATGCGATCTGAAGAGTTTAGCAGCTCCTCTGAACTGCGTTTGCCAAAGAGTCACTGTCAGCAAGGCTTTGGACTTGCTTCATATAATTTCAGTGCCCTCTTCTTGATCATCTTGGCAAAGCTTTGTCTCGCTCCCGCAAAAACAAATTATATGTGAGAACACAAGTGGCCTGTTTCTTCTTGATTATACTTCATGTGTACTGTTTTCATTTTCTGGCTCCCTGTGTTTATCCATCATGTTTTTCCTGGGCACAGATGCCCAACATCTGGATTTGGTTTGTGCACGTCAGGAAAAATTTCCTACACACATATGCAACCATTATTAGTATATTAAATTGTGCTGCAAGTATTGCACGAGGGCTTGTTATGCTGTTTTCAGTGTCTGAGGTGTGGAACATTGTCAAAACTGTCAGGGTTTGGTTCACGCTTCCACGCGTGTTCGTTCAACGTGACATCCGGAAGGCTGTGCAGAATTCCAAAGCCACGTGTAAGAAGTTTTCCGTTTCATATCTGAGCAGAAACAAAAGCTTTATTGAATTAAAAGACCTGTACTAGAGAGCTTTTTGATTGTTACATTAGATAAGCCAAACGTTAAGAAGATAGATTGTTAGATAGATTACTAATGAAAAACTGAACTTTCAGGTGCGCACACACATGCATGTTTGTCTTTCTGCTTTGTCTCATACTTCCTGTACTGCTCTCCGCAGGGTTATCTTGTTCAATTTCAGCGAGGTAGTGCTGACTTTAAGAGAGGAGGCAGACATTTCTGTCCACCCCCTCTCCATACTCCGGGTGCAGAGTGCAGCGGTAATAATCCAACAAGTGACAGCCAGCTATAATGGGAAGGGAAGGCAGAGGAAGACGGAGAGGTGTCAGGAGCAGAAGGAGCCCGGTGGGCTTATCATTGATTTGTCTGCTGCGTCATACTGAGGGTTTGAAGGGCACTGGCAGGTGTCGCACACCCACGTACACTGAATATAATTGGGCCGCGTTCAGTCCAACTTCTGTAATGCTCTGATTACCCGCAGGGAGCTTTCGGTCCTAACTCACAAAGTGCCTGTTCATCAGTTGAGGGACAGTAAAAAGTGAGAGAAAGAGAGAAGAGAGGTGATTCCTGGGATATTTCTGTCAGTTGCCCCCTTCCTGGTATTTGTTTGATCTAGTGAGATTTCCTCAGCGCAGCTCTGGCTGTGTGATATACAGCCTCCAGGTGGGTGGGTTCAAGGCCTGGGTCTGGGTGGGTTTTGATGTGGCTGGCTGGCGTTCAAGTTGCTTGTGTCTGCTATGAGGAGCACTGTAAATAGAGCAAGACCGAGGGAAAGGGCCAAGGCTGAGGTGGTGATATCTTGCCATCAGTCACAGATTCAAAGATTATGCATATTTTTTTCTAGTTTCACATTTAAGTGACTTAGGTACTGTATTTAACAGTTAAAATTGTTTTTGAGAAAATGTGAATGCTGCTTTCTGTGCAAAACCAGGATGCTGTAAAGCTTACTTCTCAACAAGTCATGGTTTTAGGTGTAGTTAATGCCCCGTAGAGGATACACAGGTCCAAGAATTGGACAGTACGTGGAAAAGCCACATGAAAACACAGAGTGATTGGTCTCTTTTACAGATATATTTTAAACATGTCACAAAAATCACAAGACCTCTCTTACCGCCTTTCATTTATTGGAGTTTCAAACGATCCAGGTCTTTGTATGAGGGGAGGTTTGCACGTTAGGGGGCTTTATCATTGTAAAGCCATTTTTATTGCTCAGTAGGGAAACCTACAGTACATGCCCCCCATCCCGGCCCGCTCCCTCCCCGCCTTTCACCGCATTTACCACTTAGTTAAATCCCCTTCTTTCTCGCTGTAAAGCTTTTAAGCAGTGTGAGGATAGAGTGGGGACTCTGGAGTCGGGGGAGCCGATCTTGGCCACTGAATCTGTGCTCGCAGAAGGGTTTTTCTCTCAGTGATGCCTCGCGGTTGGATCCGGGATGATGGGTTAAGGGATTCTGGCATTCCAGGATTATCCGCCTTTTATCTCCTTGCTATTTGCCGCAAATCCCGGAAGGATGTTGAGTGGAATTCCTCTATGTCCGCAGACATGATATGCAAACAGGACTATGTCTAAACGACTCACCAATCCGATTTCTCGTAGATCCACAGGGAAAGTGTGTGTCGATTGAGTCTTAGAGGATAATCCCAGTGACAAATGAAAGAAAAGGGTTTTTCCCTGTCAGGAATGTTAGCATCACCAACACTAATCTTACATTAGAGCTCAGGTGGTTTTTCTCATGAGCTTTTCTGCTTTTAAAATGCTATTCCAGTATTCTGATGCGAGATGGTTTGCTTTATTGAACGGACATGGTTTGTGCTTATTCGATCAAAGGTTTCTTTAATTAGCTGCTTAACCTTGCTTTTTATCTGATACGAAACAAATCAATTGACGGCACGATGCTCTTGTGCCAGGATCGAAAAGAAGAGATGCAGAGAAAATGACCAGTTTGGCATTATGGTGTTAATTGTAGTTGTTTGTAAGGGATGCACAATTTTTTCATATATTTAATAAATGTAGACACATACTGTTCAAAAGTGCATGCATGTAAGATAGATAGAATTTTAACTGAATTTTAATACTGGCCGTTTATCAGCCAAAATTAATCATCTTATTGGTATCAGCCAGTAAATGCATCTCTACTAGAAAGAGCTGGTGCTGTGAGCCTCGCAAGGACTATTAAAGCTTTTAACAGGCAGAGACAGAAATTCACCCTTGCCATCATGTGCCTCCTAGTAGATGGGCTGAACACCCTGGGGAATCTGTTTGCCAGTTGTTGTTTTCCTCTCTCTCTCCCTTTCCACATGAATAATTGAAAGTGTAGCATGTCAGACAAAGATGCATTTACTTGCTTCATTATATTTTAATCCAAAGTGAACAACTTTATGCATTGCTTTCTTGGCATCCAGAGCAACTTTCAATTTTCTTCCACAGGGGTCTTTTGTAATTCAACCGCGCCCACACACGCCCTCGTCAGCCCGCTCTTTCCGAAGCCTTTATTGCATTTTTCCAGAAATTCGTACAGCATACAGGTGCTAATTGGCAGTGTTCGTTCCAACTGATATCAATATTTTCTCAGTGAAGTCCTCACAAAATGTCTCAAAGCTAATAAGGGTGTTTGTTGAAATAAGATATTTTTTCCTTTTTGCGGTTGGAGGCCCTGGTGTGTTGTTCAGCTGGTTTACACAGTGTGTGTGTGTGTGTGTGTTAGCCTGTGTAGATTACACTTCATTGTACAGCCCTCTAATTACCAGGTATTTATTTAACACAAAAGGCTGTAACAACATGAACAAATATGTACACAGTGCTTTACAAAGTATGTAATTGTTATTCCCAATTCGCTGTCAGTTTACCTTAGCTGACTTTGGCGTAGTGGAGCCAACAACATTGACTTCCTACAATTTTTATGTAGTATGTTGTAAACACAGTGCTATCTTATAAAACAGTTCACTACATACATATCTAGTGTGCTTAAACCCGCTCTTTGCCTCTAACATTGGTTCAAGTGACGCAAGTTCTGCGCAGAATAGAGTTTGAATGTAATTGAAAACCCCACTGGAGGCCTTTTGTCACAAGGTTGACTCAGTCGCTGGTATGTGCATGGGCGAGGTTTAAACGGCAAGTGTGAAAGCCGGAGCCATAATCTCTCTCACAAGGTTAGCACAGTTGTCGAGTTGATGATAAACGGACGGGGATGTAGCGTTTTGTCACGACGAGTGTAACTCGCTGGGTTTGCATGGCTAGAGCTCGTCACAGGACATTTCTTGGGTGTTTATTTATACACCTTGTGCCGTCATAAGATGCACATCTGGGGCCGGGGTGATAAAAGAAGCTCTGCACAATGTGCTGGGGTTAGCGTTAGATAAATGTGACATGCCTGGGGCAGCTGCTGCGAGCCTTCCCAAACTTCCTTCCATAAACTGGCTATCCAGCGTGCTTGAACTGTGTCCTCTAGTCAAGTTTCCTAGCAGTGAATAAAGACATCAGTTAGGCCATAAAGAAATCCTGTTGGTGGGCTAGAACCCTATAGGACCAAACATGGACGATAAAATAGTCACCAGGTTCTTCACAAGACAGTTGCGGGTAGAAACAAAGGTACTTTGAATAGTAAATAATAATAATATTTAAAACTTACAAAAATATCATTTTAATTATTATTTGAATAACAATGATGATAACATTTTTGAAAATATATAATAATAAAAACATAATTTTACTTATTAATTTTAATAATGACGATGATAATAATAATACAAAAATGTGAATAGATATTATGCTAGAATGATATAGGACTATACATGGCTGCTAAAAGGATCACCAGGTTCTTCGTAGATTTACATGTACAGTTGTGGATGGAACCAAAGGTGCTTTGAATGGCTAATTAATAATAATAATAGTAATAGTATTTTTTTAAATAATAATAATATTATAAAATAAAAATATTATGAAATATTGGTTGTTGTGGGTATAAACAAATGTACTTTAGCCAATTAATAATAATAATATGAAAACACCATTTTAATTATTTTCATAATTATTATTAAAAAAATGATAATATTTTAATATTTCTCAATAGGATTGTTTACATGTTAATCAAAATAATCAAATTGACCTAAGCACTTTGCACTTGCTAAGAAAAAACAAATATATTGATTTGCAAATATTTGATTGTCATGTTTTGACAGACAGATGAAGACTAGCTAAAAACACCGTAGTTCAATTATCACTGTGTATGTACGTTGACTTCTGTGAAACACAAAAGAAAATATTTTGAAAAGTTGTACATACAATGAAAGTGAATGGGACCCACGGTTGTTTTAGTTGAAATATTATTCAAAATAGATTTTTTTGTGTTCAACAGAAGAAAGAAACTCATAATGATGAGTAAATGATCAGAGAAGTTCAATTTGTTGGATGAACTATCCCTTAAATGAGAAGCAGGTGCCCCTGTCCTCATCCTGCTCTTCCCTCTATTTTAAGAACAGCGGAGCTTGCGAGGTGATTTTAAAGGCGTGAGCAGAGCTGGGTTGACCCGCGAGAGGCCGTGGCACAGGGATAGCGTTACAGCACACGGTAACACGAGCAGGGGTGTCCGCTTTAAAAGTAAATTCCACTTAATGTGGCGCGTCCCTTCCCAACAGGAGCCCAGCTCAACTGTGAGCTTCCTTTATATAGGACATTCCGTGTCTGTTTGTGCAGCGAGGGGTTGGGGGATTAGTCTTTGGCACTCTGTCAGTTTCTACCTCCCCCTGCCTTTGCCTTTTCATTTCCTTCTCTTTCACCTACAACTTCCTGCAGTGTCTGCTTTGATGTACTTACAGTTAGGCTGCAAGATATAGGAAAAACTGACATGGCAATATTTCGATTTTCTGTGATGTATATTGCGATATGAAAAAAAATACTAGATGTTTCACCGGATGTCTATTTGGAAGGAATTAATCGTTCTAGTATGATTTGGGGAGTGCATCTGCATAAAAAAAGTTTTGTTTTTAATCTGAAGACTTTTTTTAAAGTGCAAAATCCCTTTAGGGCTGAACAAATTGGGAAAAACTTAAAAAATGTGGGTGTTCATACTTAGTTTTACCATAAAGTGAACAGATTTTTAAAAAAAACATCTCTTTCCACTTGAGTTTTTGTTTTTGACCAATACACTATAAATTGACCAGACTATAAAATAATAATTATAATTTTGTGTTTATTAATTAATATATTAAACAGAATAAGAAATAGGTTGTAATAATTCTGCTTTATTTTAAAATAAAATAAAAAATATTTTTTTCTGTAAAATTACAAAACTGATATTTACATCTTAATTTCTTCATTTTCAAACGGTATACTATAAAGTTTTAACAGGTTGCTGTTTTCTAAGTGAAGTGCGGTTTCACTCACAGCGGCTTCATTCACGGTAGCCGTTCTGAGAACACTAGCTACATTTACATGGACTCCTTTTCTTTCAATCAATCAATTGAAGAATCCGAACGCAGTTTACGTGAACGTTAAATAAAGTGATCGAGTTGATTTGCGCGTTTATATGTCACAAGCTTCAAATTGGAATTGATTTTCCTTTCTTTCTTTTTGAGTTTCCTGTTGATTGCGCATACTATCCTCAGAAATTGCTTCTTTTCTTTGATTTCGGGTCAGATTGACATGGTTACATGTGACTTTTTTTGTTCCGACTGTGCTTGTAGTCCAATTACAATCAGATTATTAGGGTCTATGTCAACGCAGCTACTGTATCACAAACTACACTTGTGTAAATTACACGCTTCATTCTGAAACGGTAGCACATATATCTACCTAAATTGCAGCTTGTGCAATTTGACAATCGCACTAAGCCATATCGCAATAATCGGTTTTATTTCTATATATCGTGCAGCCCTAATTTACATGATTCTGCAACCACTTTATTTCAAGCAGTTCCAGTTCAGGCAGTGTGAGTGAGGGCAGCACGAAAGGTCAGAGGTCAAATGGATCTGGGGTGCGAAGGCCACCGTGTGCCCTACTCACTTACAAGAGTGCAATGTGCTGCTCTTGGAGTGTTTTGGTTCTGAATGCACCCTTGATTCAGGTTAGGATGCCTGCTTATTTTGGCCCACTGTGCCGTTTGCGCTACAAGGGGATGATTCATGTAAGATTCACATGGCATCACGGTTGGATGAAAGCAGGGCGTCTTGCTTTGCATTTTTTCCTCTCATTAAAGGCGTCAGTGCTTGGCAGGACAGGCCTGGCTCTACCTCGCAGTCAGACCGCTGTGATCCCTGTCTAACAAGACCTGAACAATCCTCAACATCCTTTTCTTTCTTCTACCTACTGCACATGAAGGCTCAGCAAGGGGCATAAACCCTTTATCATTTATGAATTATTCAATGTGCCTGGATGGGTTTCCCTTGTAGCGAAGCAGATCTGCAAAGAAAAAGCAACTCTCCTCTGCTCTCCTTCATACTTGCCTGAGGTAGTGAATGACTCAGACGTTGTTCTCATTGATGAAAACAAGGTGAACAAGGACGGCGCTGAATAGCGCTTCAAGCTGTCTCGCAAGAATCGGATGCGTTTAATTGGTGATCTGTACCGTAGACCTTAGTCAGAGTACGTCATACTTAATTTGATATGAATGGTAATGAGGCTGCGAGAGATTGAAGTACAGGCCGTTCAATATGTCGTTCTCGTATGCCGTTCAAGAAGTACTTGATCTCATCTATCTTTTACAACCACTGCTTTTTTGGGAAGAAATATTTTAAATGTTTTGTCACAAGGCAAGGGATTATGATATAATTTGATAGTCAAAAATATCTGAATTTTTTTATGGTGTCAAGCTATATAGTTTGTCAAATATTTTACATAAAAATTCATATTTAATAATAAATGTGATAGTTAATAAATATCTTAAGTTCATTTTGACGGTAGAATTAACTCAAATTTATACACCCTTTAGCACCCCCTTGTGGCTACTCGATTAACACCTAGATTTGCACTATATGCGAAACTATTCGTTCTGATAGCCTAATTTTAGTTGTTATATTTCTCGGTTTCTTCCAGCTTTATTAGAGTTTTAGATATTAGGCTACTTGAGTCGCGTAAGATTGAATAATATAACCATCTAATGGAATTGTCCGGTTAGCCAGAATGGAAGCTTGTTTATCTCTTTCTCGCTCTCTTTCTTTGCTACTCTCCTTATCTCACATGTGTTGGCATGAGAAAGAAACCCTGGACTAAGATCTGTATCTGCAGTGTGTCTACTAAAGAACAGGCTCTGATTCCTTTGCCGATAAGCCACGTTTTATCTTCCCCTGCTTTCGTATTAAAGACGAGGAGGCCTGTGAGAGCCTGTACCCGTGACAGCCCCTGTGTGGCTACTGTCTGTCACCCAGGAGCATGGGAACATTGCTTTCAAGAAAGCAGGCGTAGCACAACTAGTTGGTTTGTACCAGAATTTAATTTTGACTGGCTTCACTGTCCCGGCTTTGAATGCCCTTGGTTTGCTTACTAGAGGTCACAGATCATTGTAAAGCTGCTTTGAGATAATATCATGAAAAGCGCTTTAGAAATACAATGATAATTTGTCATGCTGCTTTTTCAGCCCACCAAGTTGCTGAATGAATGTTTTGGTAGAGATATGTTAGCTCTGTTCCTAAACCTAGTGAGCTAAGGACAAGCTCACACTAGAGGATTGTAAGACTGCCTGAATCGCTGTGGTGCTCACACTACACAACAAGGTGTATTGTCATCTGTTGTTGTCTTGTCTTAGCAGTGTGCATGCTACACAGCACAACCTAGACATCAAGAGGCAGTCCCGACCAACAGCAAACAACGTTTTCTTACAAAATCGCGCAATTTTTTTCGTTTATACCGCCTGCACTGGGATTGGCTGGATTAGTTTCACCTTGCCGTTGCATTGCACACACACTACAAGATCACGTGGCGATCATTTCAAACAGGTTTGAAAATATTGCAGCGTTTGTGACTGCCCGAGACTGGCTCAGATCACATCACTAACCTGCTAATACTTAATGAGCATCGACGACCGCAAACGAGCACCGACTTGGCCTCGTCCCGGGGTTTTCGTTGCAGACCTTAGAAATCTACGGTCTGAGCCCACAAATCATGTAGTGTGAGCCTTAACTTGCCTCCTGCCTACATAGGAAACTGAAATGAAACCTGATAAGCAACTGATTTGGAACGCTCTACAAAGACAGAAGCTCTATATTGTGGTAAATAGTCATTTTTATTGATATTTGACCATGTTGAATGCAAGTATATTTATAATTATTAATATTAAAAACAATAATTATTAATTCTATTCCTATTAAAATCATAAAAAATAATGCAAATGCATGTTTTATTTAATTATCATTTCAATTTGTCTCAAAAGGCAAAAAAAACCCCCGCATTTAACAGAAAATAATTAATTTGTTTGGACATTTAAAGCACAAAAAATAATGAATAATAATTATTATACTATTATTATTATTATTGTTATATAATAATAATAATACTTTATTAAAACGTTCATATTTGTAGTAATATTATAATCATACACAAGTTTTTGTTTGCTTTTTTTTTTTTTTTTTTTTTTTTTTTTTTACAGAGACATATTATTGTATCATAAAGCAAAATCAGTCGATCTCTACTCATTGCGTTCTGCATTGGGAATGTATCAGTGATCCCTATTTAGGCAGCTCACTAGGTTTTGAAGCAGCCTACCATGTGAATGAATGTGCTTTCCTCCACTCTGTTTTTCTTTACTTTTTACCTGGTTTCTCATAATATGTTAATGCCTGGCCATGTGTCGAGCCCTGGAGGCAACAACTGTGCTGATTTGTGACTCTGTCTCGCTGTTTGGCTTTAGTGTTACTGTGCGACACATCTTTGCCTGTGATCTCACTCTGCCCTTCACTCACCGGATAGCTTTCTAATTTGTATTTCGCACCAACCTGCTGCTATGTTAACAACCTGTGAGTGCTCAAAAGCAGGGAAAAAATGATTAAAAAAAGAAAGATAGAAAAATGTGTGAATGAAATGGAAAGATTAAATTATAGCGAGAAAGATGTAAAAAAAGGAGGATTCTGGATAAGGAAGATTACTACAGAAAGATAAATGAAGAGAGATCAGAGCGAGGATGCAGGCGTTTTAGAAATGCAAACCACAGGAGCTGTGCTGTGATTCCGCTGCAGGTTCTCGTCGTGTTGTTGCCAAGCGAGAGTTCAGCGGAGGAATCGTTCCACACCCTCGGCCAATCGCGGCTGACGTGGAATGTGGCGCTCGCGGCGAGCAGCACAGACTTGTGGGTAGGACTGCATTTTGCACGGTCACCCAGTGGAATACATTATCATCTTAATGATGCTTTAGGTGCAGATGCATGTCTAATGCGCTGGTGTGGGAGTTTGTGTGTGTGTGTGTGTGTGTGTGTGTCACTCTCCTGTGGAGTGGAGAGGGCAGAGAGCTGTAATCACTCTCTCACACACACACCTGTTCTGACTGGAGGCGGTCTGCGCTGCGGCTGATAGGATGAGAGCGCAGGGGGAGAGATGTAGCAGAGCTCATGATAAACGAGTATGTAGGAGGTCATTAAGCAGAGCAGCGAGAGGAGGAGAGAGAGAGAGAGAGGGAGGGAGGGAAATGGGAGAGAGAAGGACAAACACAGAGAAGATAATTAATTTGGAGTTTCATTAGCAGGAACCTGTATGCCTGAATGACTGCATTGGTGCATCGGCTGGTTAAACGCACATGATCACGCAATCCTGGGGAACTTGCTTAATATTTAACAACTAATAATTATATATATATATAGAGAGAGAGAGAGAGAGAGAGTGAGAGATAGAGAGAAAGCGGGGGGAATATTCCATCCCCCACAACGTCAGAGACAAAGTTGATACTTAAATTAAATATAATTGAGAAGCTTGTGAACAATAAAAGCACACAAACACCTACATAATACATAGTATAACAGACATCCACAGTATCTTATCGACAATCGGGTACCACATCAGCACACACATTTCAAACTCAACAAATAGTTGTGGTAGGTAGTTGTGGCTCTTGCAGGTTTTTAAGAGGGTGATGACTGAGATGTTATCAGCCCTTTGCTGTCCTTCTTCAACATGATGTTACATAAACAGTTAGAAAATAGAAGCCTGTAAGGTTCTGGAAAACATCCTGCCATCAAGAGAGAGAGAGAGACTGAAGCAAGAAGATGGGTGAGGAATGATTACTGATGGTAGAGAGAAAGAATAAGGAGGAGTTTGGAGAGACAATGATAAATCCCAGGCATGATCCACATGCTAAAACCTGTGTTTGTTGTAGAGGTCATCTGGTTGTTGTCAGGTTAATCAGAGGACTCTGTGGCAGCTCTCTTCAGGCCAGGCTGACCCTCTTTTTCTCTTCCTCTCTGATAATTGATGCCATCTGGCCCGCCTGCCTGCCCCTGGCAGCATGACATCACGTCAGTGCCATAGCTTCCTCTGAAGCCTCCAGTGGCTCCGCTGTGCCACCCTCTCCTGGCACTGAACGCATGGGGTGTCGGAGATGAACGGAGGGGCGTGGGGTGGGCGGAACAGAGGACGAAACCGATCAGTTGTCTTATTATTTTGTTGGTTCTATCATGTATTTCAGTGGAATTTATACAGTATTGAATTTTGGTTATGTTCATCGAGTTTGAGGTGGACTTATTCAATTCTATTTATTTAACCTCTAGAAACTAGCCGTATAATTATACTAATACCATGGTGTCTTTTGAATTACACTACCGTTCAAATTATTTACGTTTTTCTTTTGTTTTTTTCACAGGGACAAATTCAATTGATCCAAAGTGATAATATTGAATGGTCTATTCATCGAAGAATACTGAAAAATTATCATGGTTTCCACAAAAATGTTAAGCAGCACAACTGTTTTTAACAGTTGAAGAAATGTTTCTTGCGCTACAAATTAGCATATTAGAATGATTTCTGTGGCTGAAGAAAGGACTAATGATGCTGAAAAGTCAGCTTTGCCATCACAGGAAGACATTGCATTTTAAAATATATTCAAATAGAGAACAGAATTTCAAATTGTAATATTTCACAAAATTACTGTATTATTGGTCAAATAAATGCCACCAAGTATAAGAGTATTCTTTAAAAAACATTTAAAAAATCGTACGAACCCCAATCCCATCGAATTCTATTTGATAGGAATTCCATGTTGATCCCATGGTAATGTTTTTTTTTACAGTAACATCTGATTATTGATGAAATGTGACATTTTTTTTGTGCATATTTCACCTTTTGCACCTGCATATTGATTTTGATTACTAGTTTGGGTTGCTGGGTTGTTTCAACCCATGGTTGGGTGAAATATTGACAAACCCAAACATTGGTTTAATTTTTTTAATACAATTTTTAAATCCAATGATTGGGTTTGTCCATAAAGCATTTTTAGAGTGGTGTGGAAGATGTAAAAATATTCCATATATTCTCAATTACTGAGGTCATAAAAACTGCATGCGTTTTTCAAAAGAATTGATGTTTAAATGCTGTCTATAGTTCTAGATGGGAGTATAGCATGTCACACCACAGAATATATCTTCCCAAAGGTGTTTTTTTTTATGTAGACTGCTTTCATTGGCTTGTTGTGGAGCATTAGATGAAGCTGTATAAAATATTTGTGTTTGGTGTAGCCTGAACTCTGACTGTTGTGATTGTTTTATTTTTACGGCTTAGCACCCTTTTGCTGGAATTAAACCGACCTCACCTCCCTGTCTTCCCTTTCCTGTTCCTTCTTCCAGTGGCACTTTACAGCTGTAGGCAGCATGTCTCAACACATGACCATGACCCTTTTATTTGTCTAACTCCCTCCCTACCTCCTCCTCTGGCTGTTTTCCTCTGTGGCTCCTGTGAGAGTCGGGTCGTGGTCCAGAGGAGGTGCATCATTGCCTGTAGTTAATGAGTGCAATGGGAGAAGTCAACTGAGGGCTGTTTTGGTATCTCAGAGTCCCAGGTCTGGCCTCTCTACCTCCAGATCCAGTAACGCACGTCCTCTCGGGTCAGGCCTCCTGCGGCCCCGCCAGCGCTGTTTGGCTCCCAGCAATGTGGCTTCAATTTCCTCCATTTTGAAATGGTTATAGCCCCTCTGCTTCCTTCAGTGGGCAGGGACTTTGCTTTTTTTTTTTTTTCTCTCTCCCGCTCTCTGTCCTTTCTCTTTTCCTGCTCATTTTGATCGCTCTGTCCTTTAATCACCGCTCGGGCCCCCTGCGTCGTAAGAGTGCAAAGAATTTGTTATGGGTGATCTCTGACCTCTGGCCTGTAGGGACACGGTTTAAAGGCTGCTCGGTAGAACAGCTCACTGGCAAAAAATACAAACAGTGAAATGCAGCCGCCATTATTATTTTTGTTACGCTCTGGCAGTTCCTTTCTTGCTTCAAGCTCTCAAAAAAATACCTTTCATAGACGGATCATTGTATTGAAAGTTTCTTTTCAACATTAAAGACATGAGCCGAACGAACGTTAACGGCAGTCTTTGCCCAAACCCGAGGCTAATACATATGCTACGGGCCCAGTTCCATCTGAACCTCTTTTCTTTCATGTAATCCTACGGGGGTGTGAGCTAAAGTGTTCCAGCTCTCAGACACAGAGAGCTTGTGTAGTGAAAAATCCCGCTTGCTGAAAAATTAGTCCCCTGACGTAGTGAATTATGGGGCTGAAATAGAGCTCTTTATTAATGTAGTCCAGGATTCACGTCAGCGGAGGTCTCAGAAATTATGCCACGCCGTGGGTCTGGTCTCACAGGAGGTTTTGCATATTAGACTGAGTACACATAATAAAAACACGTTATTAATGGAGCTAGAAACTTGGCTTACACAAGGTTCAAATAGACAAACTGTGGTCCATTTTCATCAAAACATGCTGCAGAATTTGAAAATACTAGGCCTATGTGTCCACAGTATATTGTTTATAAAAATGAGCCATAGTGACATTTTCAAATTAAGCATTTCTACATCAATGCTGTTTTCTTCTCGCTCAACTTAATGCAAATAGGAAGTGAAATGGTGTGGCAACTGCCATAGGAGTGCAGATCATGATTCACCAGCGGATATAGTTATAACAGAGTAGGAACGCTCCTACAAAACAACAGCGCAGTGACCCATGACCTCCTGTGTGAATAGAGCCTCAGAAACATGTCCAACACACAACCCACTAGCTAGTTGTTTTTCAAAATATGTATTTTTGCACATTCCTTGAACTCCTATCTCTTTTATGGTCTCTTTTACATTGTTTTGCATTTGACTCTACTGTAATATATGTATCTCAGAAGAAAAGGTACAAAAGCTGTCACTAGTGCTCTATTCTAAGAAAAAGTTGGAATGTGTGTGCTGGCATTCTTTACCACCCCTGTGTATAGTGTGTGAAGAATTTAAGAGTTCCTTCTTCGTTAAGAGCCCCATGTCCTGTCTGTCAATGACTGTGTGTTTTGGTAGGAGCATGGCATGTTTTCTTTTTCTTGCTGCTTGCCAGAAACTACACGTTCTGCTACATGGAGGGGAAGGAAAAGCACACTCATGTTTAGTCTACATAGCACTTAAGTCACTTTGTAGGGAAATTACTGTTTTCCTATTGTAGTCTGCGGGTAGGATTTGTGATGTCACCATCCATCAGTGATCTTTTGTTAAATCATTAAGAGCAGGGATGTGGAAAATAGTGCAAGATGGCTCCACCTAAACATTTGGACAGTGTTTACTGGATTTTACAGGATTTTTATGTCATTCCCCTCCTGTTTTTCTTTCCCCTCGTCTTTTGCTCTGTTGTTGGTAGCCATCTTTAGCGTGGCACAACAGTTGTTGCCATGTTGTTGCCTTTACACCCCCAAAAAAGGGGAGGAGAGCACTTGTTTAAAAATGGTCTAATTGTGTTTTACTTCTGTTTTTCAGGCATCTGATGTAGGATCAGAGAAGCTTTTCTCGCCTTCTGCACCTAAAGGTAAGAGCATGTTGTGGGTGCTATATAAATGTTTCTAATGTCATTTTCCTTGCATTGGATGTTCAAGACATGATTAAGCCTGATTTGACCTTTTACCCCATTCATAAACTGGTTTTGAAACAAAGAATACCTCAGGGTTGTCAATGAAACTTTCATTGTGCAAACTGCACTGTAGTAAAACTCACGCAACCAAATCCTTGTTTCACTTATTTTTCCATTCTAGGAAGGTCTGTTCTAGGCCACAGTTCAGATAGTCTAGGTTATTGGTGTTGAAGTTAATATTTTTCTCCCCAAACCTGACATCTATGCAATATGTTCCCACAGGCAACTCTAAGCTCACTTTCAGAGCCATGCATCATTCACAAGAGTAACGTTACTCTTGCCGGACTAGTGCTGTTCTGTTTTTCTCATTTTTTAAATTAATGTTAGAGGTGGAAGCTTTTTTGTCCTTGTGAGCCAAAGAGATAACCATCTTTTCAGGTTCCCCTCAAATGCTCAAATGTTAGGGTGCACACATGTACTGTAGATGTACATGGTGCTAAATGTGGTAGCAGTAAGTCCTGGGCTGTCAGACTCATCAGAAGCTTGGGTTGAGTGTGTTTGCATCTTTAGACCTCTATGACAGACAGCAAATCTCAGATGTCTTGTAATCCTGCTAAAAGCCTGTTTAAATCCTACGAGACTGTGAAATGGTGCTTATTTGTTTCCTTGTTTTCATTCATTTTCAAGTGGCTGCTGATAGAGTTTTGCTTCTAATGCGTTTTTGAGCTACTTTTAACTGTTTCCAGCAGTAGTTAAGGTTTAGCTGAGAGCAGTAGGAAGTCGCCCCTTGAAGTTTTTTTTAGTTGGTCCACATCCAGGTTTTGTAGGGGAACTAAGTTGTGAAACGAATTCTGTTTGTTGCACAGTGCGGAGGAGATGTCGAGTTTAATGCCACACTTCTGATGCCCTGCATGAGTCTTTTGGAGAGCTTTTGCCCCCCACTCTCTGAAAACGCAGAAAAGAGGAAGTGAGAGGAGACAAGTCGAGCTCAGAGGAAGAGTAGAACTTGTGACTACTGTCGGGTTCCATATTAAAGTCATTTTTATGCATGTCTCTGGATGACTTCCAGACATAACCATAGGAAAAGACTTGTGCAACAACTGACATGTTTAAAAGAAGATCAGAGCACATGGCTTGAGCACTTCAGATGTCAACAGAAGAGCTTGTTCTTGTTGTTGTTGATATAACAGGCTCCCTAATCTGTTATGGTTGATGGCGAGACAAACTGCATCTTCCTTAATATCCTGCTAATGTGTGTCAAGCACACACTCTTCCCAGGGATCACAGGGATGATGCAGAGAAAGCAGATTGGGATGGCATGGATTTTAAAAGAATGCAAAACCAAGAGTGGGAATATGTGGATTAAGTGATTTAGGACTGCAGGAAATAAATATTATCATACTAGCAATTTGATGCCCAGACTGTAGAGATTACAGATCTTTCAGGGATGCATAACCTTTGATGATAGTTCAATTTCTGACATCGTAATCTTTGATATCCATTAAGTTTCATTATATTTCCAGTGTGGATTTCTTAACTTTTAATGTTCTAGAAGTTGTATAATACTTTGAGTTCGGACTTCATATGCATCAAATTGCATTGCTGTTTATTGTTCAGTCTTCGTAACCTTTCATATCCAGTGGTATCACAGTAGTTCCAGTTTGGTCTTTTTTAGGTATCACCTGGAAAACTTTGTCTCTCTGTTCCAGAATTTCTGGGGCTGTATTACAGATACCTTAATTCTTCTTAATTCTTGACTGCAAGTAAAAGTTCTATTTCCTAAGTGAAATTAATTGAAATTGTGGTTGTTGTTGAGTTTATTTTTGAATTTCATGTATGTCACATGGCCTTAGCATCCAATAGCATCTGGCAATAGCATCCAAAGCACTTGGCAAGGAATGTATAGTATTATTACCCTTGTTCTCCTGTTGTCGTTTTTGAATGTGGGTTTGTCCAGACTTTGTTCCATGGAATGCACCATTCCTTCAGACTGTTATTCTAGATTTTGGGGGTATAGGAGCATATGTGTCCCATTACAGTACGTCCGCCGAGACCAATCTAAAGCTCGCTCAGCTCTGATCCCCAAATTGGTCTGCCCTGGAGAACTTCTGGCAGACTGATCACTCGCTTGGCTCACGTCTTGCGTTGGAGAATTGCATTACAGGGAAATACCTCAGCATGAATGTGGTGCTGCTTGCACAAATATGCATGTCTTTGTTTCTGTAAACAGCTTTCGTGCACGCTGGTGCTTGATTTGATTGATTTTGTGCCCTCAGTCAAGTACTGCGGTGACATACAAGTTTCGTATCAGCTTAACAGCTGTTTAGTTTTACTGTAATCTGTTCTTACATAATTACCACAATCGCTGTGCTTTTCGTAACTTTATAAGAGGCTTGCTCTCCATCTAGCAGTGCCAGGGTTTTCTTGCCCTGAATGAATGCATAGTGAATTCATGCTCATAACTTATATACTTATATTAGTTCATCGGTTCTATTGTTATAGCTACTGTTCGTAGAACTGTTTTAACGTTCATTCTGTCTAACGATTGATCATTCTTTCTATCATTAGTTCCATCATTCATTCTATCAATGTGGCGTTCTTTCTTTCCGGCTATCGCTCATGAGTTTGGTCTAGCTACAGTTTGTTCTGTCATTCTATCTACTGCTTTTACGATCTATCGTTCTATCTATCGTTCTCTCTGTCAATCATTCTATCACATATGAAATATAGCTCTGTTTTACATTTATTATTTACTCTATGTGTGGAGCTAGAGTACAGCTAATGCAGAGCTATATATGGTGATTGTTGGACCTAGAACCGTGTGCAGCTTCTGCCTGCAGCACAATGAGGTTAGAGGCTTTAAGCATAGTTGGGAGGGGGGTTGCTCTCTTTCTCTTCATTTTACCCATCAGTGAAGCGGTGACGCACCCATTTTGTGTGTGAGGTCTGTCAGGCAAACCCGGGGCATGCTGGGATAGCGAAGGAAGATTGTGGTGAAAAGCCATTTGTGAAGTGGATTTCTGGTTTGCTAATCCTGATTAATTTTGACCCGTTGTGCTCATTTTAAACAGCGTATTACTGTACGCGAGAAGCACCGCCAGCTTCGGGCCAAACTGAGAGCTTAGCGGCTTTGGAAGGCTTAACAGCAGATGGCATTTTAAGCCGGACTTAATAAATTGTTTCCATTAAACTTACCGGCCCACACATAGTGGATTAGGACTATAGAACAAAGAAAGAAAGAGAGTGAGAAAGCAACAAAAGAAGGGGGGTAACAGCCATTGCTACATCCTCACAATATCAAATTGATAACGCGCCAGTTTTCTCTGTTAATCCACCGTTGCAAAAATCTGTCTGCTCGCCAACACATGAAAACAAATTGACCCAACTAATTTATTATGAATAATATTTACAGTCCATACCGTTATCGTAACGTATGTAATTCCGGATTAAGAGCCATGTCTGGTCGTCACACGTTATACTCTGTTTTTCTTGATAGCATTTGGCTGAATCAATTCCGCAGAGGATGGGTGCTACTCCCCCCGCCCTGCCTCCCCTCCACCGTCCCCAGGGAGCCGCAGGGTCGTTCTCTAAGCACTCATTATATGCTACACGGCTCAGGGTCTCCGTGTCGAATCGCTAATCAAGCACTCTGTCTGCAGGCCCACGATTCAATAGCCGTTGAGTGGCCTTTGTTCCTACCCGCTATTTGCTGCATGTCAATAAAAGTCTGCTCCCTGCTCCGCCTCGGCGAATGAGCACCCCTTCGCACACGCCCTCCCCTCAGTCCTTCAGAATATAAAATGCACTCTCTTCTCTCCTCTCCTGCATGGGTGAAAAAACAGAGGGAGGGGAAAATGTGTGGAGGCCAGCAGAGGTCAAAGGATTTTGGGGGAAATGGTGGAGAATGAGAGTGTGTTTGTATGCGGCTCTTCTCCTCTACTGAGGTTAATGCTGATGTATTGCTAACCTTAGCTCTGCACTGTTTGTGGCCTCTTGCCCATTAAATAATGAATAGAAGTTGACCTCTTGACCAGCTAATCAGCTTTGCAGCTGTTGGATCGTGAAAGTGCAGAGATCGAGGAGTCACGGTCAGGGATGGACCAGCGTACGGACTTGGGATATTCCAAGATTAGCAGCTAATATTAAACCCACCGGTCATTGCGGAGGTTAATGTTGCATGTACAGGTGGAATTGGATTTGTATGTGTTTGATAAAGCCTGTCCAGCTGTTATCGTGTGTAAATGTTCCACTGCTGTTTTGTCCGAGCTCTTTTTGTGGTGTGGCTAGTCATTTAGCCAAGCTTGTCATTTGATATTAATAAACATAGAATGCTGTTGTCCTTTGTTTGGGTGATTGTTAATGCTTGTTTTCTGTTCTCCGCCTTTTTGGCTCTTGGTTTACACATATATTGCCATTAATTCAAAGTCTGGTCCATATTGCAACTTATTCTGGCTAGTTAGACAGGAAGAGATCCAACTGTCTGACCAATTAGTAAAGCATGTAAATTACTTTGAAGGAACACCCACTCTATGAAGCTTTTTGTATATACAGTATATTAAATTTAATTGTTTGACAAGGAAAATTTCTCTCAGAGTCAGAGTGCTTCATAAATGTCGTTTGGTCCCACTTGTCTCTGAAACAGAACTGCAACTTCAGCTGAAATGGAAGAATGGCATTCATATCTCTTTATTATTTCCAACTTTCATTATTTCTCCCCAACATCTCAGAACATATGACCATTTGTTTTGGTAGCTTGCTTGTATGTGTGCGTGTTTTCCTTTCATTTCTGGAAAGCGAGTGTTATGAATGTTCCTCTTTATTGATAGCGCTAACCCTGTTTGTGTAGTTCTGCCTGTCAGGAAGATGAAAATAAATAGCAGGAGCGTGGAGAAGATAAAACATGTGTTTAATTATTAATTGAGCCATTACTGACAGAGATTGCCTTTTTGATAAAAGGCAGGAAGCTGCTTCAGGGGTAGAAAAAGCAATTACTAAAGCTATCTTCCTCTTCCTCTCCGCCCGTCGTTTTGCTCTGTGCAAACAGAAAAACATACCCTGTCGACCAACCTATTCCATAAATTATTTTAATTTCCTTTCAATATTTATGATGTTTTAAATTATGATTCTGTTGTCATGTTCTATTTATGGAGAGGCACTGAGCCATGCTATACTACGGTGGCTGTAACTATGAGTTGCTTTTCTTAACGCGTTTCAGAAAATATTACATTTCGACATGTTCGTTTCCCTTTTCATTTCATTCCAATTTATTCGAATGATCGCACATGGTGTATTGATTTTGTTGACGTCTGGCCATTTGCTGAAATGCTATCGGTTGCTGTGCATTTAAGCTGCATGGGGTATTGATATTGCTGTAGCTTTCATTTGCAGAGAATCGTTGGACAGTTTCTAAACCAATAATTTCTGAGACATAACTTAACCTTTCAAATACAAATATTACTAACTTGATTTTGCGGAAAGTGAACAGTGTCCAGAGGTTTCACTAGTGTGCCTGTTAAAAAAACATCCTGGGCCATATATATATTTGGTTATTTGGGTATTATGCCCATCATAGTATTTGTTGTACTTCCTTTAATTTATACTTATTTAGATCATTAAATCATTTCATTGCAAGAATGAGAAACCCCATTGAGAATAACTGGTTAAACATCCAGCTGTATTATGGTAATGAGGCTTTTGAGGGAAAATATGTTCATGAAAATAATGCACATAAATCTTAACACAGATCTTAAGTGAACATATTTTCTCAAGATTTACAAATTGTCTTTTTACCCAAGTCATTAAATGGTACATTTGATGCTTGCAGGTTTACAGTAAGTGTCTTACACCTTTCAGTAAGCTTTCCCTGGGCTACCAGTCTAAGCCTGTTAAAACCATCCTTACCCTGTGCCATGGCCGCCCTGGGACCAGACGGGGATGGAGCAGCGCTCTTGAGATGATCTAGCAGCCCTACAGCGAGGAAAGCAGCTTGTAAAGTTGAGGTCAGGCCCTCTCAGGAGTCTGCCTGCATTTGTGCAGGGTAATTTTAGCACTCGTGGGCCAGCTAATGACCAGTTTCTTTCAAGAGTTGATTGCTGGAGCTCGTTTAACTATCCCCAGTGTGATCACTCCCGCTAGGGCTGGGATAACCATCAGTCTAGCTGCATTTTTTTAGCGAGAACGAGAATGCTTTTTATCAGGATGGCTAGAATAGGCAGTGAATATCAAATATGAACGCTTGGCTCTTTACCGCCCGTTTGAAGGAGATGCCAGGATGAGATTTTTAACATTTTGTTTCATTGTGTCCTGTGTTTGAAGTCAATGCTATTTGCAGAGGACGTTGTTATCCTCGCTCACAAAGCCAGATGGTTGTTGCTTGTGGCCAAACATGAATCTTGGATAATGTTCAGTCACTGGCAAAGACGAACTGCTAGACTGGATGGATATTGCAAACACGCTTGTAATGGATTCGACATTTCGGGAACCGGTTCAGAAGGATCTTATAAAGACCGGAATTCTGTGGCTGAGCACAGGAAGGAGGTTAAATGAACAGAATTCCATGACCAGGAACAATATGAAAGCTCTTCCATGCTTCTTGGAGTTCAAAGGACTTAGGCGCGCTTTAACGTGGTTGTGGTATGTCATGCTACAAAGTAGTATTCACGTTTTTATTGCTTTATTTGCTCTTTATCAATGCTATGCGTATTCCGTGTTTAAGATACGTCACGTCGCCATGGAAAGTACAAACACATGCTTCTGTGCGTTTAAGTTACTCCGCAGACGCATTATTCCATCTACATTCATCACACTGAAGTCTTGCAGCTCAGAGACGGTTTGTGAGGTTAAGCTAATTAGCCCTGAAATCAGCACATGGTAGAAAACCGCAGAGGGACGCTCTACAGCGAGAGACGTTGCGCAGAGATCTCGTATTTTGTTCAGACAGTCGTTAATCGTTTTGAGCTACGCTAAGGCGCAAATACCACTCTGTGTGAGGCTCTCATCGCTGAAAAGGGAAGGAAAGAAATTTTTTTAGAAATCCCAGTCTGTGTGGTCTTCTATTAATCAAACAGGCATCTTTTCCCCTTGCGCCGAGCACAGGATAGGCCTCTTAACAGCCTTCCTCTCCAGTGGCCCCATTCAGACCCAGAGTGGCTGTTATTTTAGCACCGCACTGGAGAGCAGCGAAAGAGTGGGACGCTGAACCCCGCTGATGTGTTGCCTTGCTGGGGAGAGACCGGATAAGAGGGTCCCAGGAGTGGATCTCGACTATGAAGAGCCATTTAGAGGTAGACCTTGCTGCCTCTCCTAGGTGTGAGGGGGCATGAAGAGCCACGATGGCAATAGATGTGGAAAAGATGAGCAGGTATCAAACAAGTCCTGCTTTTTGTGCGCTACAGCTAGTGGAGTTCATGTCAATTTTGTGATGTCATCTTAAAGTTTAAATTCTGAGAAACACACATATGACTTGCATATTGTTTTCTTATAGTTGTAGACATGACCTTTAATATATGAAGCATGTTAACCAGGGTTTGAATTAAATTGGCCAGAGGAAATTCAATTGGAATTTGAATCGGAAGGAAGAAGAATTTAAATACATCCAACAAGCAATTCATCCACCTATATGTATAGGCTATATTAAATAACCAAATTAGTTAAAAAAATACTGAATTTCAGCCTATTACATTCAAATTTGAATTGAAATTGTGTATCTTGATTTTTTTTTTTTTTTTTTTACCTCAATTCATGAATTTAATTGGAATCTTAAATTTAAATCTCAAATTAATTGTGAATGGTTCACAACCCTGATGGTTTCATGAACTCTGTTCAATTCACACATGCATGTTCCATGTTGGATTGGGCACCCTAATTTTTTTTTTTTATAAATCAGAGATATATCAGAGAAAAATACATTCAGCTCAGGTGTGAACCCCTGTAGGTTTGATAAGGGTGTGTTTTGGAGGTCTTCTGTTATGATTGCAAGTAAATTGAAAGCATGTCACAGAAGACAGTTTTGGTGAACATCTACATGGGCAGCTGTGGTGCTTTATTATTTACCCGAGGCTATGGATTTTCCTTTACTAACCGCCTGAATTTAAACCATGAGCAGTGAGAACATTAGAATGGCCCAAAGGTTCTTCAGCAAGAATGAACCACCTGGGTCTCCCTTTCAAACCAGCTTTAAAATGCTCCTCTTCTAGGAGGCTTTTAGCTGGCCTATTTGCACTCAAACACTTTTGTAGGAAACGTAGATAGACCTCTACTTGACAGGTTGCTGTGAGTATAGTCATGAACAGAAATCTTTGAAAAGCTACACCTCATGCATTAAACTTAAACATTAAGCAAGCCCTTATACTCATGTTCGCCTCTTTTAGTTGACGACCGTTTATTATGGGTGTTGTGTACCCAATGCTTCCAAGAAGATGGATTCTAGATGCATGCATTTGCTTTTAAGTGTAAACCTTGTAAATGTTCTGTTTTGTTTTGTTTTGTTATTAGAAAGAAACTGCACTCAAGGTCCTATATATATATATATATTAGTGCTGTCATAGTTAACTCGCAATTAATCACAAATTTTTATCTATTCTAAATGAAGCCTTGAGACGAAGAACCATATAAGTCCATATTTTCAGTTTGAATACTTTTTTTTTTATTTGGACTGTGAACATTATATTATATATTTTTATTTTACTTGATAGACAACAAAAGCTTCCCAATTCTATTGAGTTACGATTTTTCAGTGTCAATCTTAAAACTAAAAAGTAAGAACAGTGAACAGTGCATATTTTTTTCGGCGTACATGTTAATCAATGAGTTCATTCACATCGGGAGCAGGAGCAGCGTGTCACGGACCGGTGAGCGTCAAGCAGGAGTGTCGCGTGAGCAGCATTGAAGCGGGAGTTTCGGCGCCGAGTGTGTATGGCGTGCCATGTTGTTTTGTTTCCAGTCTAGCTATATTCAGTGTGGTGTTGTAGTTTTTATAATGTTATTAGTTGTTGCAACAGCATGTGAAAAAAAACAAAGTTTGCTAGGCCAAAAAGAACGTTAATCTCGCGATAAAATTTTTTACGTATATATATATATATATATATATATATATATATATATATATATATATATATATAAATAAAATATTCCATTACAAGCCACTCTGAATATTCCATTACAAGCCACTCTGAAGTGGCGCATTCCATGCCTGTTCTTTTGTTCTTATAGCCACTATGACCATAATAAGGCAGTATGTTATTTCTTTGTGTATGTGTGTGTGTAACAGGAAATTAAAGGAGACATGCATGTTTGAGCGGGTCCCCCTGAGCGGTGCTCGAGGTCAAGACAGAGGGCCTGTCTCCATTAGTTTTACTGGCACACCTCCAAAACCTTCCTTGCCCCTTCAGACTGCCTTTGTTACTTCCCTCCCCACTGTACTGCTTAATGTCTATACAGATGGGTTATAGCCTGGCCTCATACGGTTTAAACTTCAGAAAGCCTGGTCAGAGTATACACATTATTTAATGTGACGTAAACGAACAAGGTTGAAGTACAATAAGTCCAGCATGTCATACTGATGTGTGTGGAACTTTTCTGAATGTACTGTATATGTTGTCACAAACATCCAGTAAAAATGTATTAACTGCTGGATTTCAGATTCAGACTGATAACTTAAGTCTTTGGGGCTGATTTATTTATCAAAATAATGATTTCTATGTGAATCAGACTATATTGGTAGTGCTGTATTTCTTTTTTTTTTTTCATATATACACTTGCAAATGTCTGCAAAATGTTTGATCAACAACAATGTCTCCATAAATCTGCTTGCACTGCTTCTGTTTAGCTTTAAAAAACTGACAGCCACCGAATACCGCTCCCCATTGTGTTTAGTCCTGTTCTTGCATGATTTAAAGCCTAAACGTAGTGTGTGTTTGCTAACCTGATATTTCCCTGCAACCTTATCCCATGTCTTTATCCCAGTGTCAAACCCACCTGAGTCCCATTTGAGTTGACCCACAAGAGGGTCTCAGAGCTGTAATTTAGCCTGTGACTGCATGAAAGGACACGCTTGGCGATTGTAAACACTCAGATGTCGCCTCTTAAAACTGTTATACAGAAGTGATGCGTTTCTGAACAGGATTCTAGACCTCCTTCCTCCCAGATAATGGTGTTTCGGGCTTCTTTGGTTCGTTAAATTCAGAAGCTTTTTGTCAGATGCTAGCCCTCAGACTACCTGAAAAATAAGCCTTTAAGGATATAGATTGAAAGATAAGATTGTGGAGTGACAATGAATGTTTTGTTTGGGGTTATTTCCCCCTTCAGTAAAATGAGAAGAGTTTTTCCAGTGCCTTCTGCGGTTCTTACGGAAATATATCTTTTCACCTGTGATGCAATCTCAGTTTCATCCAGTGTGTTGTTCGGGTGTTACAATTTCTAAAGGCGTTCATAGAAATGGCAGAATAATATGTGCCCTGTATGGTCTTTAATGAGACGTAATGCCTCCTCAAGCATCTGTGAAAGATTTCAGTGAAAAGGAGCAATGTTTTTATGCTGAAAACGTCCAGGAATGGAGGTAAACAGTCCATACAATGAGATCTTTGAAATAGCCTCTTTTATCAGGGTCTGACTGTCACTTGACCCGTGTTCGTGTCATGTTCTTTCTTTAATACGTTTTTTCCATAAAGTCACACTATGAAAGATACAATCAGCTCTGTCTAAAGCCGATTATCCAGTTTAATTTGCCGTGAAGATGTCGAGATACTCTTCGCCTTGGTATGGCTGAATTATTTTATAATAAAGTCACAAGGCGAGTCATTAGGGAACAAAAAAAGATCATAAGCCATTTGAAAAACATGCATTTGGTCGTCCACATATGCCCCTTCTTGTGAGGTTTGTGTGCGGGCGTGCATGCTAACCAAGCAAAGCGGTTTCCGTCTAATGCTCATTTTTTTGACTGGAAGCGGTTAAGTGCAAAAGCACTTGAGGGAACATTATCCGAATGAAAATATTGACAATATGCCTTTACACCACCTTGCCACTATGGCCACAATGTCAAAACAAGTAGTCAGGTGTGACGGGTAGAAAAAGGCCTGTCAAACTGGGATTGTTCCTGAGAGTTCACCGTGGTAGGAAAGCCAGTTCCAGGTACATAAAAAGAGAGGGGCAAGAAAGCACAAGAGCTCTTTCAGACCCATGTTATGCTACTTGGGCCGTTGAATGATTCCCATTCATCCGTTTCCCCTTCCACTGAAAAGTAATCAGTTACTTGCTGAAAGATGATATGATATGCACCCAATGTCATACAGGTCTGAAGCAGGTTCATGCCTGATAGCATTGTTAGAGAACACCTTTATTTGTGCTCTCCCATGGCAAAATGCTCGCTACCCCAAATGGCTTTCAACCATGTTGTTTGGCCTGTTTTTTTTTCCTTTTCATTCGCTTTTCTCCTCCTGTTTCACCTCCTGCTTTTCTCTGCAGCCTGTAAATCAGGAGAAAAGCAGCTGGCAGTGCTAATAGAGGATGCTCTCCTGCAGGGTAACAAAGAGGTATTGTTAGGTTTGTAAGGGCATTATGCGGCTAAATAAAGCTGACATGCTGAGGTGGAATTATTGCCCATGCTGAGCCTGGCGCTGCCCCGTGAAGCGAGGCTGAGAGTCGGATGGAAGGAAACCAGAGCCGGAGAACCCGAGAGAGAATGGTTTGCCATTCCAGAATGTTCTATAATGACGGCTGTTCTTCTAGTCAGAGTCATCAGTTCTTGTGCTCTTCTCACAACTTGAATGATATCCCCTGTGATGAAAATCAAGTTTTGAATGTTGTTTATATGTATGTGTGGTGTTTTTAATATGCTTTCAGACAGACCATGTACAATATCATCAGTCAATACCATTGCTGAGTATTTTCTCCTTAAAACTGCAAACCACCACTCTCTCATACCGTCACAAACTTGTAACCAATCCTGTCAACGTGCGGGGCAGGCTTTTCATATCATTATTTCTAAGGATGCTGATTTTTTAGAAGGCAGCTGTCTGACTCTGAGATGGCGAACGGAAACATTGTTTGTGTAACATTAGCAACACATTATTAGCTGTTTGATTTTATTCAAATTCTGAATGGATTATATATAGTTTAGAAAGAACGCAAAGTTCTTTATAATCACTACTAAGACGTCACTCATCTCAGTTTGCGATCTCACAAAGTTCTGCTATAATCAGTGAAGTTGTCCACACTGCACAATGAATCTCTTATTTGTTATTTATCAAAATGACCTCTTCAGTTAATCTGTCAATCCCAATAACCTCAAAACGGCCAAAATCACTATCTAATAAATCACTTATCCAAACCCTGTAGTGAGGTTAATCTAATAAGAACCAAAGTCATGGTCTGACTTCTTCAGCTGAAAGACTTGATATTTGTCCATTTATGGGTGGTTCCAATATTTTGGCTTTTACTCCAAATGTCAAAGGCCGAGGAATCGAGATTTGTCTGTTGTATTGGCCTGCATACGACTGAGTCTCCGCTGATTCCAACACCCTTCTGAGCCGTAAGACGAATCTTTATTAGAGCAGACAGCCATTGTCTGCAGTCATCTAGATAATTGCAGCACTGGGTCCTCTTCTCTAATCAATCCAGACAGCTGCCGCCGTGCCTGCCGCGTTTGCCAACCGTGCAGCTCAAGCTAATTAATGAAATGATGAGCCGTTTGGGCACAACGTGGTACCACACAAACAATCTGGGACATTTGGAAATGCCCAGCCCACATCAGAGGCACAGATAGATTAGTGAAGAGCTTGTATTTTTATCGCCGTCGTAAAAATGAATGTTTCAGAAGTGCTGCATACTGTTAAGAGTAGGATTTTTTTCATCCAGTAATGAAAATTGTGGTGTTTCTTGCTCCCCTTCATGTTCTAAACCAGTATGACTTTCTTCCGCAGAGCAGAAAGGAGAAAATATGAAGACAGTGTTACATGCTCTCTTTCTGCTATAATGAACAAGGACTGACACTTTAAAAAGGGATGCAAAAGCAGTTCAGGTTGTTGTTCATTGATAATCTTCCTTAACAGTGAGTGTGTTTACATGCACCCTCATAATGCGATTATAATGGGATTTTGGCAATATTGCGATTAAACTTTACCTCATGTAAACACAATACTTCGATTAAACTAATGCGATTAAGCTCATAATCGTAGTAACCATAATCACATTAAACTATGTGGCATATGCCGATTTAAATCGCAATAAACAGGCATGTAAGCACATTCATCATGCGATGTTCATTACGGCGCCAAAAATATCCAGTATGTCCATTAAAATGCATTTTGAATTTGATGTGAGTAGATTAAAACAATGGCCGGTAACATGCATACTGTATTCCTATCCGAGTGTTGGTATAACCTTACTTAATTGTGAATAATCAGAATAATGAAAATTGCATGTAAACCGGAGTGAAGACCTCTGCTCGTGTCATGTAAACATCTTACTGCGATTAAGACCTTACTCTGAATATTAGAAATAATCGCATTATTTGTGCATGTGTAAACGTAGTCAGTTTGAATCATTAATTTAACTCAAAATTATTTAGTCACAAATCACTAGTTCTCCCATCACTGTGTTACGGAGAGCTAAGGGTGGTTGACAAGATTTTCAATAAATAACCGTTTTAAAGTTGTTTTTCACGCAAAGCTGTTGAATGGTTTCAGAAAAGCACGACTCATGTGGACTACTTTTATGGTGCCATTATGTCCTTTATGAAGCTTAAAAGTCCCTATTCATTACAACTGCATTGAAAATAGTGACCAGAACTGTCTTCGGAGTTTCTGATTTTGTGTTCATACAGGTTTAGAACAACATGAGAATAAATCATGACAGAATTTTCATAGTAAAGTTTCTATTAACAAAATGTCCTTTCTGATAACTATGCAACTCAGGCCCAGTAAAAAGAAGTAAATCATTTTGTTTCTTACGCATTTTCCCCCTCAGTCTTCGTTCTGTCCGTCAGTAATCACGCATGGCATGGAACAGGATGGCATATGCCGTCTGAGCCATATGGGCACAGTGTGAGTCTGTTCCCAGCATGGGGAAGCAGTGGTTCATGGAGGGCACGGAAAGCTTCCAGATCTCTGAAATGAACAGTAGGTGCTCACAGATTTTCTGTGTGGCTTCACCAGCCAACATGTTGCAGCTTAACACCCGGAACGCTCTGGTGCCGCCTTACCCTGTCCCGAACAGAGATGGAATTAGAGGACCAATGTCTTTGCACCAGCTGTCATTGGCCCTTAAAATGTCTTGAAACACACAGACTGTCTTTGCATTTCTGTTATCTATCTATATATATCTATTTATCTATCTATCTATCAATCTATATATATATAAATATATATATATATATACACACACACCATTAAACAGAAATACCATTTGAAATCAGGCATCAAACTATTTTAATATATACTGTAGACATTTTTTTTTGTATTAAAACCCATTGAATACTAAAAATAAATAATAAAATGCCTTAATTTATTTGAATGCCTTAATTTAAAATTAATTGATCACATTTTGACAGCCGTGAGACAATATTCCGGTTTATAATCAACATCTCTGAAGCCAAAATCTCTTTCATCAGCTAGAGGAACCCACCCAGTTGTGATTTAGATGTTTTGGCATTCTCTGTTCTTTGTTGGCACAATGAAATGCAGATCCCAGTGGATTTGACTGGTAAAGAGGAGAGAATTTCCTGTCTGGATGCAGCTAATCTGTGAAAAGATGACAGCTCTCCATGCAGCACCTGCTCGCAAGATAAATTCTTGTCTTATTCTGTTTGTTGACTTCATCAGCTGGAGGCAGCTTTTAGTTTGTTACTTGTGGTTTTATATCTGTCTTTGTGCGTGAGTATTAATGTTTGTTGTTTGGCACACAGTGATGATGGAGAGATATACCACAGGGTTTGCAAGGGAAATGAGCTCAGAATGTGTAGCGTTAGGCTTGAGTTCTCGCAGCAGAAGGCAGTGCGGTGTGTGAGTATTTGCAATAAGCATCATTGGCCTCTGGTCATTTGGGAGAATTTGCATCCCCTGCTGCCTTATCTTAAGACCCTGTTTGCATATGAGCTGTTTTTATTACATATAAAACAGAGACAGACTAAGACGTAAATCCATAATCTCCCATTTGCATGTGCAACAGGAGACGGTTGAGAATATTGTTGTAAAGGGTGGGGGTAGGGGGGTGGGGGGCTTAATAGTCTGGAAATAGACACAGGCTGCATCCCAAATCATAGTATGCAACATTAGGATTAGTGTGTCCTGATAATGTCTTGATGCTTTGTATTTTAAAAGTATGCAACCATGAATTCTTATTGTGCTAAAATTAACCACAATCCCTCAAGCTGCAGAAGAGAGTTTATTTTCAGTGTCTGTCACTTTGTCTGTCTATCTATCTTTCTTCTGTCATTCTATCTATCTATCTATCTATCTATCTATCTATCTATCTATCTATCTATCTATCTATCTATCTATCTATCGTTCTATCTATCATTCTATCTGTTGTTCTATCATTCTATCTTCCGGTCTGTTTATTTATCTGGTGTTCTATTGTCCTCTCTTCATAAGACCTATAAACCTTGAAAAAGATTGTTCAGAACTTTCAAACAAGGCTTTGTCTAGCCGAGATACAAATTTTACTTTTTTAGTTAAATATTTGTTTAAATTTTGATTTATTTTCATTCTTCTTCCCTACACTGCAAAAAAATAATCTTTAGAAAAACATGTCTCATCAAGTTTATGGACATTTCCTTCGATCCTAAAACACAATGCAATACAATGGGTCATTCAAAATATGGGGAACACACCTGTGGAAAAAAACAATACGGAACACAGTACATTGTGCCATATTTTATCGTGACGTTTTGATTATTTTATTTATACTGTGACGTTTTTTAGAGTGTACATTCAAATTCAAATTGGATCCTATTTGCTACCTCATATACTTACAAGCACTTGACAATATAGATTATAGAATAAATTATCAAATACATTTTTTACTTTATTTCTTACTTTAAGTATTTACTTGCTATTAGCTACTCAAGTGCTTACTATATGTAGATTAGAAAAGTGATTGTAAGACTCTTTTTCAGAAACTGAAAAGAATTTCCTCTGGTAGCTAAAGCCATCTGTCTGCACTTTCATCATGTCGGTGTGTGTGTGTAATGGGGAGAGTACGGCAGCTCTCCAGATGTTCTAAGACGGCTGTTTGAGCCTGAAATGAGTTCAAAGGTCAAGGATATCTTAGTGGAACAGCTGTGGGGCGATGCTGGGGTCACCCTGCTTCTGCTAGAACCCATCCGTCATGAGAACACACACCCCTACTAACACCGTGGTGGTTCCTACCGCAGTAGGCACGTGTTGAGCCCAGAGTCCCTTGAGGGATCGTACCATGAGAGAAGCAGCAGGGGGAGAGGATAGATCAATAGTCTGCTGAAGTGTCATCTGGTGAACAGGGATGCCAACACATCCCAAGGGAGTGTCACTCTCTCCTCAGAATGCGACCTCTGACCTCTACAAATCTGTGGGTGTTCCTGAGGGCGCTCTTGTCTGTGTGTCTAATCGCTCTACTGTGATTTCACTCAGTCTTAAGGGTCTGTGTTGTTGCCTGTTTTATTTTACAGATTGAAAACGCTGTTCTGTTCGAGGCTTGAGAGAACTGTATGGCATAAAATGGCATGGCAAGAATTTGAGTGCTTGTTAAATCATTTAAATTGTTATATTTGAACAAACTCCTAACCCTATTTATTATTATTATATTATAGTTTATTATATTTATTATTATATTATATTATTATATTATATTATATTATATTATATTTTGTTTTGTTTTATATTTGTGTTGCTGCACTGTGCTATTATAGTGTATATGATTTTTTTTTTTTTTTACAAAATATATAGTTATTATTGTTATTATTATTAATTTATAACATTTATTTATTTATATATATATACTCATTTACTTATGTTATTTATTCATTTTTCTGTACCATTTGTGCTATGGACATGAATGATCAAACACTTGTTAGATATAAATGTACTTTTCATGATATAAAATTACTTTTCTTACTATTCTTAGCTATCCGAATGCCATTTTTTGCCCGGTGGAGGATAAAATGGGTGAAATGGCTAGTAAGTAAATGGCTAGTAACCACCTAGCAGCTCCCTAGATATGCCAATACACTAAAACTACTCAGAACACCTAGCATAATCCAATAATCCAAGCCCATAGCATCATCCTGGCAAAGTTTGCATGGGTAAACTGTAAAAATCTACTCCACTTACACTGAAGTTGGTGTGTTGTATGGTTTTGTTGTTAGCGGGCACACTCACAACACTGACCTTGGTGTTAGATAATGAGGTCTTGTTTGTCTCAGGGAAATATTTCTGCCCTGAGGCCTGTCAGTTGTCAAAAACAAAAGTTAAAAGAGTTACAAGTTTATTTGGCACCGTCTCCTCATTAAAAGAATCCTAAGGAAGAATTTCAGGGCCAACAGTCACAATATGGAATGTATTGAGAAAATTGAAAGCCATACATCTTTAATGTGGCAACTTGCCCTATCCATATTCTGATGTGTCTACAGTGAGGTTGACATATTAACAATTTACCACAACCAAAAATTGACAAGAATTTCACAGGTGACACGCACAGCCACTGCCAGAAGCATGACATCACACTGGCTCGTTTCGAATGACATTGTGTCATATTTTCTGCGAAATGATTACGGCCACATTCTAGACTGGGAAGAAGCTTCTTCATTACATACAGCAGGCATCCAGAGACATTCACAGGGCACTTTTTTAATGAGAAAGAAGCCAAGCTTGTATGTCTTGTCCTGCCTGCTGGCTGCCATTATGACCCATTAGAATCATCATTAAGAGAAAGCGCAGTGCCCATTGTGCCTAAAGTGCCACGGACTGCTAGCTGAGGAGCCTGACTACCACTGTCCGCTTTCACTGTATGAACGTGCCTCCGAGACTGGTTTCCAAGGCAACGTCACTGACGGGCAACTTATTTCTTCTCTGCTTTGAAGGAAAAGGCAGCAAGACAAGGTTATCCATGAGTGCATCTGTTTAGACCTTTCCAAGCGATTGGGTAGAAGTTCTCCCTTTGCGCTAATCTTGTACGAGGCTCTGCCCTACAAATCCTAACCGCTGCCGTTCCCAAAAAACCTTCAAAAGCCATCCCAAAGCTGCAAAAAAGGACAAGCTCCACCACCTACACACTTAAAAGGACAATTTTCCTTCTAAGAACATGTTCTGTTTGTAGACTTGGGCTCATTTATGAAGTGCGTCACATTCGGCAGGGGAGAAATATGTCAAGAACTCGAGCTGGCGTTTTTATCCTTCAATTATTGGTGGCCATTAATGATTAAGTGGTATGTTAATACAGCTCAGATATTCCATTAGGAGCGCCGGTCTGAGGTTTTAATGGCCTGGGAGAGAGTATGTGTGCTGCAAGCTTTCAGAGTCTTTGTTTGAGGTTGCACTAAGCTGTTATGAGTGAGGACTGCATTAAATGGGCTAATTAGTGGCCTTGGGAAGATATTGTCTTAAATTACTCTCTACCCCTCCATCTTTCCTTTCTGTGTTCTTTTCTAGCACTGTTGCCAGTAAAATAGACATATGTGATTGTTGAAACAGGTGTTTGCTCTAGGAATGCACCGACATCTAGATTCTGGTCAATAAGCCATCACTTTCTTCAGTGTTGAGATCAATACGCAATAATTGGCTTATATTCAAATTCTATAATATTTTGTGTAAAACATTTATTCAGATTAGTGATGGCTGATATGCATTTATAAATATTATATTTATATGTGTATGTACACTAGCTGTTGTATTGAATTTGGATATTTCTAGATGATTTTATGGTGAACCTTCCTTTTCTAACCCCTTGATTATTTTGCTTTATTTTGACGGTCCCTTTAACACATTCTGTTGACTATAAGTAACGTTGCACCTACATGTCAACTAACTCTCACTAGAGTGTTAGTGGAGTATAAGTAGACTGGTTGGGTTAGGGTTAGAATATGTTGACATGTAGTTGCTTATAAGTTACTTATAGTCAGTAGAATGTTTGTTGGAGGACCATTACAATAAAGAGTTAGCAGATATTAAGCAGGCAGTCTACTAATACTCTAACGAGAGTTAGTTGACATGTAGTTACTTGAAGTCAACAGAATGTTCAAAAGGGACCATCAAAATAAAGTGTTACCGCTTTTACATTTTGAAACATTATAGTCTGTAGAATGCTTAGTGTAAAAGCTTCTTTTTTGCACTGCACTCTGATTAACTGAGCAAAAGCAGAAGTTCCTCTGTACAAAGACTGTGGCAGTGTTACTGAAATCCCTGGAAATATCTTGTGAAAAAGAGAGAGTGAGCTAGGGGGACTCTGAAAGACCAGTATAAAGGGTGCATGATCCCTTTTCACAGCACAATTGAAACATAATTATTTCATGGCAGACTGTGTGCTCTGTAAATCTATGAATGGGAACGGCATTTAACTTTAATTAGCTCTGATTTATTCATTCTGACTGGATTGCTTGCAGAAAATTGGATCATCTGATTATAGTCAAGCATGAAAATGACCTGATTAAACACTTCATAAAACCCATGGAGAGAGAAAGAAATACAGAAAGAAAAGGAACCTGGGATAAAACGATAAAGGGGAGATAAGAGAGATGAGGCACAGAGAGGAAGACAGTCAGACAGATGTGGATGTATTTGGTGTCATGGTGTATGCCAGCATTATGCACAGTGAGCAGAGAAGGCATCGCAGCTGGATTCTGTTCACCCTGCTGCAAACTAATGGATGGATTGGCAAACCAATCCCACGCTATAGGTTACGTGTCGTCAGCTGTGCCAAACTGCATGCACATTTGATTTGAGATGCTTGCATGCACCTGAGCCACAAAAAAACAACCCTGTGGTGCTTTCCCTGTCCTATGGTGTCGACAAAATCCACTCAGTATGGGTCAAATTATCTGTTGCTTTGAGGGGGTGTTTTGTATTGAGTGTGGTTTGTGATTTGTTTCAAAATACTGTCAATAAAGGCAGGATTAAGGCCCATTCACACCAAAGACAGTTTAAATAATGATTCTAATTCTATGAAAATCTGGAAGTTCTTTACCACAACTATAATGATAACCTCACAGTGGAATGATTGATATCACTTTCAGAATTTTTTTTTCTTCCCAGATGATGAACAATAAAAACATTGACAGCCAATTAGAATCTATCCTGCCCTACCCTTTAAATAGCTTGAGCATTTAAAGCGGCAGACAACATAACTGCAATGTGTACTTCAAATTAACAGAACGGTATCGTGCGTTTGTATGGATGCTGATCTTAATAGTTATCGCTCTTGGTGTGAATGAACCTTTACAGTTGAAGACTACACTCTTTACCCCAGCTACATCAATTAAAGCATCTAAACTGCATTTGACATCCGAATTAAATATAGTGACTATTAAATTAAAAAAAATCTCTGTTTTGTCTTTCTTTCTTTCTAGTTACGCCAACGAATGAGAATCTCGGGTCCAAAACTTCCAGCTCGACCAAAGTGTCTGGCCTTCAGCGTAGCCAGGAACAGAGTAACGACGTTTCGTTTGTCCCGCCGATCTCAAGTCCGACTCCTGCGTCGCCCCCTACGGGGTCTCCTGCCCCTGCTGCGGCGGCAGCCCCCCCGCCTAGACCTCACCCTATCTCCCCAAACCCTCTCAGTATCAAGAAGGAATCTGTGCCCCATATCCCCACCCCTCCCCTCCTGAGGAACCAATCACATTCACTGGAGCACAGACTCCCACCCCCGTCACACCACAGCCGGCCAATCATCAGTCATCATCATCATCCTTCGCCTTACAGCAGTCTTCACGACATCAGGTTAGTAGTATTTTTTTTTATAATACTTTTACTCAAACTGTCGTCCTCGCTGAGCATTAAGACAATATAGACACGCATCCTCTTCCAGTTAGATTTGTAACATCTTTTTAGTTGATTATAACTTTTTAATTATTGCCCTGATGGTGGAAATGGGAAGTGGGATTTTTTTTTTTTTTTGTGAAGCTCAACCAATTTTTATGTTCCTAGTCACCTAGTCCCTGTTTGTTTGCTAAAAAATTTAAACATGAATGGGAATATTCTTCAGATATATTTAACTCAGAAGATTTTCTAGGGGTGCCAATAATTTTGGCCAATGTGTTTTGGAGAAAATCATTGATTTGATAATGTGATTCCACCCCAACCCCCCACCACACACACACACACACTTTCAATTGTTTTAATTCAATGAAAGGTTACATTTTTTTAAAGATCAAAAGGATCATGCAGATTTATTTTCACAGCCATATTTGATCGTATTTGCCAAGGGTGCCAGTAATTCTGACCATATTTATAAATATATGTACATATGTATATGTAAATAAATGTTACGTTTTCCTGTCAAAAAAATCTAATTTTATTTTGTAATAAAAAAACGGAAAATTCGACAGTTATATTTGAACTTCATGACAGCTTTAAGTTCATAAACTGTCCTAATATGAATATTGTTTCTTATATCCTGTCTTTCCTTTGTAATCACAGCAACAACCCTTCCAATCTTCCTCCCAAACACCACCTGTCTCACTCCCCTCATCATCTCCGCGGCCTCCCGTCTCCTGCTCCTCCACTTCCTCTCTCCATAGCCGGTCTGCCTTCCTCCCACTACTCCCTTCACTCGCCCTCTCACATCTCCAGCCATCCGGCCATGTTCGCCAACCCCGCTACACTGCCTCCTCCGACCAACAGCCTGGTGGTGCCAGGACACCCTGCCGGACCACCCTATCCAGGTAAAAAAATAAATAAAAAAAATCCCCTCTCTGAGATGTAAACTTTTTATGGAGTAGTTGATGTGAGATTTGAACATATTTTTTGACAACCAGTAGGTTCTGTCAGTCCTGCAATATAACAAATTGATAAAAAATATTGAATTTGCACATGGTTGTGTACACATTAGAGTTTACGCTACACTAAATAATGCTACAAATCCACTGATTTCAATTTGGAAAGGTGCCTTTCAAGGATGTAGAGGAACAATTAAAATGTTTGCAGAAGTGATGGTGCAAAAATGTACACTTTTACTCTGACATCAGCATCCAATGACCAATGAGAATGGAGGGTCCCGTTTTTACCAACTTTTTACCAGACCTGCAGAATACATTTAATGCATTTCTGTTCCTCAAACACTCTGTTGTAGTTTTTTCTAGTGCCCTAAGAGTGTGCTTTTTTTTAAAAAAAACTTGGACCTATAAAATTAAAGGTATGTGATACCACAAAAATATAAACATTGTTTATTCATCTTATGTGTTACATTTATCCCATTTTGAAGACTTAAATTAGCATATTGTAATACTAGCCTTAAATTTGCACGAATTTGGTTCCCACAAATCTAGTGACTGTTCCTGCAGTTACTGTAATGTTACTTTAATTGCTTGGTATAAAATTCCTCTGCTTGTTGACAAATAACCCGTGTTAAAGACAGCTTTACAGGCACAGTACTCAATAACAACAGAACTGCCCTTAAATCACATTCTTTTCAAGATTGTTCAAGTGCGAGACGAGATGAGGCACGCATCAGAGGTCAGCATGTGAAAAATTTGACTTATATCCAGTTGCTCCAGTTTCTGCAGTATATGATACCTGTAATAAAGAAGGATGTCAGCTACACTGCTCTTTTCTCATATCTGGATCCTGTGCCTCAAAAAGGCACCTTTGACAATTATGTCAGTTTTTAAATGCCTTGTTTGATACAATATATGCTATATGCAAACATTTTGATAAATTATACCTGTCCTCTCCATCTCTGCCTTTCCTTGTACGGTAAGTGTAATTTTTTTGTTGATTATTGGCTTTTGGACGCCAATTCCAGACAGTTTAGTGCGACATGCTGATCGAAATCTAAGGATCAAGTATAGAATGACAAGGTATTTAAGAAAAATATAGTATATTTTAACATGCAGTTAGCATCTACAGTGTAATCCTTTCTTTAGCTGCCATCACTAAAAACATATCTTAGTTTATTGTAAGAAACCAAGTGTAGACTCTAAAATTAAAAGTATATATTGATGTCTTTTAAAAGCATCAAGCAAGTTCTCAAAGATTTTTTCTTAAAGGAATAGTTTACCCAAAAATGAAAAATTTGAATGCAAACCTGTATGCATTTGTTTCTTTTAGAGAACACAATTTTATTTTTATTTATTGTAATATTTACTTATATATGTGTTCAAAATTCCACAGAAGAAAGTAATTCATACAGGTTTGGGTGATGAGGGTGATAATTTTTCCTTTTGGGGTGAACTGTTCCTTTAAGTCAGTATAAGAGTTTGTGTATGTCGAGGCAAGTGTGTGTGTGTTTTCTGCTGAGGTGACTCTTGGTTCTCTCTTGTCTTTAGATACCAGCCTGTTGATATCTTTCAACCAACCAATCATGTATTGCCAGCCTCATTCGGGGATTCTGATTGGCACATTGTCACAGGCAACTCTCTTACCTCCACCAATGAGTCCTCACGTAGAAAACCCTCACACCTTGAATTGGAGAAACAGAGAAAGCCAGGTGACTACCCTCTTTCGCTTCTTCCTACCGCTGTTGTGAAAACTCACTGGCCGCCCTTGCCTTTTTTTTCTTTTCCCTCCCGTGTCTTCCCCATCTCCCCCCTTTCCCTCCTTTTTCCCTTCGCTCTCCTTTCTTGCAGAGCATGATCTTCTGCGGCAGGAGCTGAACAACCGCTTCCTGGTTCAGAGTTCAGAGCGAGGTCGGGGGTCGGCTCCAGGGGCGACAGGGTCGCCGTTGGGCCCTGTGTCGCTCCTCCGGGCTGAGTTTCACCAACATCAGCATATGCACCAGCACCAACACACGCATCAGCACACCTTTACGCCTTTCCCTGCCAGTCTGCCCCCGGCAGCCATCATTGGGCCGCCCACTGCACCTCCAATGGTGCGTACCCCAGCCAGAAATGTGAGGATAAGTAAAAAACGGATAGATTTTACTCCCTTCCTTACCTCCCTATTCCCCCTTAAAATTCTCCAACCTATTCAAAACAAGCCCTTTCTATGCGGCCATCATATTCTTCCAGCAATTGACTCTCACTATCGTGTTGACGTATCGAATATCAGCATGGCCGCATCGCAGTCGTGCTGATATTCAGACCAACAGCACGAGTAACTTATATTTGGCATATATGGCACGTTATTTCGTCTATTGTTGCTCCTTTCACGAAAACAGTTCAATGTAAGGGAGCAACGCACAGACTGGCAGCCTTTTCGGAACATTGCAAACACTGACAAGCCGACTGATGCAAACTGTGAAGCGGAACGATGTTCATCCAATCCTAATAGCGCACCGGAACTAATTGTTGTGTAATAAGTAATAGAGTTTACAACCCACTACTGAGGCTTAAGGCTTATCATGAACCAGGCCAGATCTTAAACAGAGGCCAAAGGGTTGAAACAGTTTTACAGCACCATCTCAGTGACATAAGCGATACCCATCATCCTAACAAGATAAACAATTGTCCCATGACAACCACAAATATTGTAGCTCTTTCCCTAATAAAAACCCTTTTTGCTGCCATGTTGACATGCCGTACTCATTGCGCTTTTATAGTGTGAGCCAGAGATGTTTTATTGCTTTCATATGAGCAGAATGGTGATGTTTCTGAGTGCTGGGGGCTGTTTGAGAAAAACAGGAGGCAGACAGAGTCTTATGGCGTGACTGAGGTACAGACAGAACTCATTCTATGTGACGCATTCAAAGCATGTGGTCAAAACATAATGACCTCACCGTAGATGAAAGTCATGACATCAACGGGGTTGTTTTGATAAAGCGTAATTGCTTCCGTGTGCAAAGAGGCTATTAAAGGCAAACTTTGGCAGCCTGTAATCAGATAAATTCAGCTCCTCAAAGTTAGCTAGCCATATAAAATGCATTCAGATTTCTGAAACGTATTCAAACAGGAACGAGAGCGTCTTATCTGCATACTATCGCTGCTGTCAACCAATCCAAAAGATATTATGTCAGAGCACTAGATGAAAAGTGAAGCATTTTTGAATCATAGATTACCATCTCCAAAGATTAGAATCTGTTTGCATATGATATTAAACATGCCATATGTTTGTAGTTTGCTGTTTGGATTCTTTTATGGGTTACAGAACTGTTTCATCATCAGAAATTGAAACACTGAAACGGCTGTGAATCTGAATGCTGAATGACCTTCCTCCAATGTTTTACGTGATGCAAGTCTTGTTTGCTGAACTGCTATTGTTGAATTTCTTTTAACACCATGTGATTTAAATGTGATGTTTTCTACTGACAAATACACTGATGATTGATTTCTAAAGCATTTGTGCTTGGTTTAAGAGTCTGTGCATAAGAAAGAAATGTTGTGTTTAAATTTTTAAGTCAACATGAGATGAAAAAAATAACCCAATTTACTTCCTTTATGCATGTTCCTGGTCTTATTGTGCATAATTCATTGGTGTATGTTATTCCAAAGAAGAAATATCCTTTACTGACAAAGGAAAAATTCGAAAATGTGTCCGTTCAGGAAAGTAAAGTGGGTAGCGAATGCCATTTCATGTTGACTTTGAACAGTAACACACTTTATATAATGTCTTTCTTGTTTCCTTTTCTTTCTTCCCTTCCTCCTAGCTTTTCTTGTATAAAGATTTAATTGTTTACAGATGTAATATTGAGCCTTGATTTGCCAAAGCTTTTTGTCATTAAGCTCTGACACGGCCCAGGGGCTGTGAATTATGAAGCACTGTTTTTTTTATAGACTACTATAAACCTTTGCTGTATTTACTCGGCAAGTGTTAACCATAAAGCAGGTGTGCGGCCCTCAGAAGGATCACAGAAGTGCAATTGGAAGCCAGATCAGCAATTTTCTCAGCCAGGGCAAACTTTTGTGTTTGATTTAAGCTAATTATCACCACACATTCATACAATGCAGGATAAAAGCAGCTTATGCATGCTGATCTGTTGGAATATACAGTAAAGTCTGTATCATAAGTGGGCTGTTGTTCAAGACATCTTGCTTTTTATTGAAACCACACACTCACACAAGAGTTTATCCACTTTTATTATCATCACCGAAGACATAAGATGATAGGCTTCTGTAGAAACAACACTATATAAGTGGGTTTGTAAAGGATTTGTATGTTTATGTAAAAGAAATGACTTGAACCTGGAGGGCTAAAAACTTGATCCAGTTGAATTAGAATGACACTTGTTTTATTAACATAAAAAAAAGTTTAGTATGGATTTTTTAAATGTTTATGGACAAATTTTAAAACATTTATGCATTTTATTACAAAATGAAAAATTAAGATTAAAGCTATGACATTATCTCCATCACATTTTATATAACTGTCTAAAAATGATCATAAACATTACAGCTGTTTCCTGACTCATCAAATACAGAATCTCGCCACATTCACATGCTTTTTCTAGTTGCTATCCTGTAGTTACACTGCTATAGTTACGCTCAAATTGCACTGTTTAACTAGAACTTGACTTGAAAGATTTACTGTTCTATATGTATTTCTAAACTGTAAAGGAATGGCACGTCAATTTAATTGGAAGTGAAGGGTGCCTTTCATTTGTTTAGCAATCTGGTTGGACTCTTTTGTGAGTGTGTTCCCACACTCCGAGTCGGCTCTGTGAACCCTGTGCCAGCTGCGGCTGCTGTGGTTTTCTTTCATGTGACATTGAATGGCTGTTTTACTGTGTAATTGTTTTATTAAAAGGGTGTAATTTATTTGAGCTTCATCTGCTATTTATTTGACTATGTAAGCACACTGCAGTAAAGCTCTCTCATGTTTTTGGTCACAGATGCCTTTGATTTTAGTTGATATGTTTTTAATTTGCGCTCTCTCTCTCTCTCTCTCTTTCTCTCTCCCTCTCTCAGTTCGACAAGTACGCCCCAAAGCTGGACAATCCTTTCTTGAGACATTCAAATGTAAGTGGCAAATTTTTTTGACTGCATTACCCTTGCTTTGACTGAAGATGAATCAGATTGTCAATTATGTTAACTTTGAGACATATGCCTATTTGTAAAGTTTTTGCATGTTTTCTTTTTCTTTTTTTTTGCAGTTCTTTCCCTCCTACCCGCCAACAATGCCGGGCATGCCTCCATTGCTTCCACATTCAGGGCCCTTCAGTTCATTGCAAGGCGCCTTCCAGCCAAAGGTTAGACCTTAACACACTTCATGTGGGAATGTAGACAAAACTGTTTTGACTTGAGCAGAACGAGAAAGAGAGCATGTAGTTGGTTCGAATATTTACGAGATTAAGATGTCAAAAAAAAATTGAAACATATGGCCCATAAAAGGCTGGTAGTGTGAGCGTAAGAAGAAAAAACGACGCTTTCTACAGGTGCCATATGAACCTGAAAATATTTCTGTGAAACATGGGATTAGTCTAAAGTATTGTCAGTTATGAGAATGGAAGTTAAATTTCCTCTCCAACATTTTACAGGATGCACCGAAATTAAGAGAGATAGATTTGAATCTGGGATGTCTCAATCCCGTCCCCTTCTCTCTATCCCAGTAATTTCCTGTCACATCTTTACATTTGCTGATAATAAAAATGACAAAAAAGTCTTAAGAAAAAGGGGTCCAGATACGAAGGTGTCAATTAAAAATGAACAGTTAACCTCTATCAAGGTATTTAAAACATTCCCTGTGTATCCCTGGTATTGTTAGCATTACATTCTCTGTGTTCTCTCTATTGAGTAGAAATGTGGCATGTCCCCTGATCTAGAGCCCAGCCTCACCTCACCATTAGTATTCAGAGTGCTCTCAAATCCCACACAGCTTCATTTCCAGACAGATGGAGAAATCTACCACTGCCACTTTCTCCACTAATGGATTATGCAAAGAGGCATAGGCTCAATAACCTGCTGGAGGCTTTTGTGTTAACTTAAGACTTAGCGCTGTGGTCTTAAGCAGGGTGGTTAGTGTGCGTGTGTGTGTCTTTGCAATGTGTGTGTTAGATAGATTTCACTCACTTGGTGTGTAATGGTTTTTACCTGGCACTACTCAAATAACTCTCACTATTATGTTAGCTACCAGTCAAAGGTAGAGCGAGTCTGGAAGTTTGCATCCATGAAACCTGGGACTAAAGTGAAGTTTTAAACTTTAGGCTACACCCATGATGATTCACAGATTCCTGAGCTGACATGTTTCCTTTTAAAACATTGAGTTTATAGGCTTATATTCTAATTAAATAGCCTAAAGGCTTTAGTTACATGACAGCAATGAACCATGATTTGCTCATTTGCTAGTCATTTTTAAATGCATATTTCTGCAAAAAGTTACTTTTAAAGTAGATTACCTTAAAGTTAACACACAGACTACAAGCCACAAAACCTCTGTATGAATTTCGCAAAATTCAAATTTGGATAAGCTACAGTTTTTTTCTAGTTAATCCAGTTTAAAGATTAAGTTGTTTTCTGTGCCGGGTAGACATTAGTCATCACACCAAGCAGCCAAAAATGCAGTGCAGTGTAATATCTCTAAACAGTTCATAATTGAAAACAGTAAAGAAACAGACCTCAGCGTCCATTGTTCCATTAGCCTATGTTCCATTAAGTTTTTCTAAAAAGGTCTTCATTTTCTCTCCAGGCCTCAAACCCTATTGATGTTGCAGCAAGACCAGGAACGGTCCCGCACACTCTCCTTCAGAAGGACCCGAGGGTAAGCCGTCCGCTAAGAGATTAGCCATTACAAACTAAAGAGGATTGTGGTGTTTTCAGCATTTCATGAACTTGAACTTTTCTCTATTTTCTCGATTTCTTTTCCTAACAGATAACAGATCCTTTTAGGACTTCAGTAAGAGTAAGCATCAAATTTTCATTTTCCTTCAAATCCCTGCATGTTACACCTTAAATGCTACCGCCTTTTTACTAATGCTTTGAAATGTCTTCTTCGCTCATGGCAGAAGCCAGGTAAATGGTGTGCTGTGCATGTTCAAATCGCCTGGCAGATCTACCATCATCAGCAGAAGATGAAAGTAAGTTCTCTCGGAAGGTTCAGAAAGGACTTTTCCTCGTCTCTTTCTTTAATATTGTGTAGCCTTTAGTGTGAGCGAAGTACAAGAATGCATAAGTAAACTTTGTAATCTAGCTTAGTAATTTTTCCTCATTAAGGAAGGTTTACAAATGAAGAAATAAATAGTACTTTTTAAACGTTGTACACATATATCATAGTCACATTGAATATAACCTCAAAATGACGTTTGTCCCTTAAAAGCAGATGCACTTGGACCCGCATAAACTGGACATGAATGGAAAACTTGATCTATTCAGCCGTCCTCCAGCTCCAGGCGTGTTCCCTGGGTTCCCCTACCCTCATGACCTGGCCAGACCCCTCTTCTCATCAACAGGTGTGTGAAGAAAACTCCCAAAGTTAACATGAAATCAAACTTGACTATTTACTCTCAGTATACATTCCTAGTCTCATTATGCATAAGGTTATGCAGAAAATCAAATCCTACTGTACAGTTTTTTTTTTCTCATTGAATGTCCTGTAAAATGAGCAACAAACAACATGTCAGGTAACACTTTATTTCAGTGGTCCACTTTAGACATTCTACTAACTATAAGTAACTTTGCAACTACATTAGAGTATTAGTAGACTGTCTGCTTAATACCTGCCAACACTTTATTTTGATGCTCCCTCAGCAGATATTCTACTAAATGCACTGTACGTTACATTGCAACGACGTCAACTTATCCTACTAATCCTAACTTTAACACTGTCTACTAATATTCTACTTAGTGTAATAGAGTGTAACCATGTCATATTTACTTTAAATTCTTGAGATGAAAAATATTACAATTTTAGATAAAAACAGTTGCAGTTACACAACGCTTCCTGTAAATAATTCCCTTTCCTGCTGTTATGGGAAAGCCTGATGCTGAAATCACTGCTAGACCTGACCACTTTAAGATATTACTTCTAGAAAAGCGATTTTTATTTCACTTACAAACTATATTTATAATCCAATCAAGATAGTCCCCTCACGGATTATTTATATCTTATCTTGCAAATTATACTGCAATATCTTTATTGGTATTGCTCCAGTATAATAAACATGGATTTGTATTTTCTCATTTGCATGTTGTTATTTTGTACGTTGTCTTGGCTCAACGCTGGGGCTACGGGCATGAATATAAATGCTTTTACCTGATATAATTGACTGGTAGCTCTTTGTTGAAGGGCAACAAGAGCGTGTCTGCCCTTTGGATTGTAATTATGCAGCGTGGTGTCATGAAGGAGCTTGTAATTGGTTTCTTCATTAATGATACGCACTAACAAATGACATATGAATAGACGGTTGACCCTTTGAAATGCAACCTGAACACTCAATCTAAGACATCACTGTCCTTTTATTGTCTGGGTAAACTACTCAGTTTCCCTCTAAACACACCATTGGTTGAGCCAGGTTGGCTTCTAGTTGTCTCTCCACATTAAACTGGAATAGGAGAAAGTACTTAAACTAACCTTAGTCTCTTGTCTTATTTTACAGTATATAGAGACTACATCTACTTCTGTTGTGGTGAAAAATGTAACTGTTTGGCTTTTTTAACTGTTTGCTGTATTCTATAGGATCGGGACATCCAGCTGCTTCACCCTATGGGCCATCTCCTCACCACGCCGGCTTCCTGCCTCCTAGCCATTTGGCAGGTAAGTGTAAGTAAACCACCATTTTAAATAGTTCTTCTTCTCTATGTCCTTCTGTAATTCAAATTTAATACATTCATCTCATGTTGAAATCACTTTTTATTTAATGCGAACATAAGGCAAAGAATGGCAGATGTGCAATCTGTTCCATATGTTGTAGTGCTTGCACACCTCAGTGATGATCATTCAGCTATTAAAGCACGTCTTTCCCAAACCAAATTCCGAATATATATTGTAAAAAATATACATATAAATATAAATTGTAAATATCAGTCGTGGCCTAGTGTAGAACCCTTAGATAACTTGGCAAATTGAAAATACTATACTAATATCCCTCAAAGCCTTGTTTTTGTTCTCGTCAAATAAAATATAAGATCTACTCTAAGGCATATTAGTCTGGTATCAGTCGGCTCAGAAGTGTCTCCCCAAAGGGTCAGATATTCTAATCTTACCCTTAACTCAACTTTCAAAATGTTTTTTAACAATAAAATATCTAATATGTGATCCTGGATCACAAAACCAGTCACAAGTAGCACGGGTAAATTTGTGGCAACAATACATTGCATGGATCAAAATGATCGATTTTTCTTTTATGCCAAAAATCATTAGGGTATTATGTAAAGATCATGTTCCATGAAGATATTTTGTAAATTTCCTACCTTGAATATATAAAACCTTTATTTTTGTGAGTGAATGCGGCATAATCGCAAACATAAATGGACAACTTTAAATGCGTTTTTCTCAATGTTCCGGGTTTTTTTTTGCACTCTCAGATTCCAGATTTTCAAATAGTTATATCTCAGCCAAATATTGTCCTGTCATAACAAACCATACATCAATGGGAAGATAATTTATTCAGAAATTGACCCATGTGTATGAAGGACTAAAAATGACAGAACGAAAAATAAATAAATAAATAAATAAAAGTAGAAATAAATAAATAAATGCAGAAATAATAGTAAAAATAAATACATTTTGGTAATATAAATGGCTATTTCTGTATTTTTACATGTATTTATTTATTTATTTATGCATTTCTATATGTATTTATTTATGTATTTATACATTTATTTATATATTTATGTATTTATATATTTATTTATTTATATATTTATATATGTATTTATTTATACATTTATTTATTCCTACATTTATTTATTTCTGTATTTCCACATTTCTACATTTATTTATTTCTGTATTTCCACATTTCTACATTTATTTATTTCTGTATTTCCACATTTCTACATTTATTTTTCCCTGCGCTTGTATGCTAATTGACCAATGGCTAAGCCACGCCCCCAAACGCGATGAGCCAATCACAGTACGCATAGCTAACCCAATACACTCGGACATTCTCTGCTTCCTCGTCCATTGCAATGCATTGCGGTTATCAGTTTTCATTCGTTTTTATGTTTTTTCTTGTCATTTTAGCTTTTAAACAGCGTGTGTGTGTGATTTTGGTTGGGTGACAGTTGTAGGTTACAGTTTGACAAGAGTTTACAGTTTGACAAAAGCACAATGTTGTGTTTTAAACAAATATAAGTAGGCTAAACACTTTGCAGTTTTAATTATGTCCTGTATGAACAAAATGGAGTATGTTTTTTATGTTTCCACTGTTCATCGCGCCCGCTCTCTGACACACACACACACATCCAGCATGCAATCTTGACATCGCAGCCTGTTCTTCTGCGCTCCCACCAAACGCGAATAGAGCGTCAAATTCGCGCGTATCCGCGTCTAGTTCGACGCTTGAACATTTTGAATCCAAAGCGAATAGGACGCGCGTATAAAGCGAGCGTTTGAAGCGAAATAGCACCAAACTATGACGTTTACACTGTGAAGTGTGAACTGTAAATCTTTGTTCTGGAGCTGAAGCTTATCGACCTTCTCAACAATAAAATTATTAATATAACCCTCCAATGCATATTTAAGGCCCTTTTGGTGACATCGAGATGATATATAATCTTTCTGTCTCTAAAAAATCATCAATTGCCTCCTGTGAAATGTCTCCGACTGTGACAGCTGCCATAGCGCCTGTTACCGAATGTTGACAGAGTGAGTGGAGGGGGCGTGGTTAGCCATTGGTCAATTAGCATACATGCGCAGGGAAAAATAAATGTAGAAATGTGGAAATACAGAAATAAATAAATGTAGGAATAAATAAATGTATAAATAAATACATATATAAATATATAAATAAATAAATATATAAATACATAAATATATAAATAAATGTATAAATACATAAATAAATACATATAGAAATGCATAAATAAATAAATAAATACATGTAAAAATACAGAAATAGCCATTTATATTACCAAAATGTATTTATTTTTACTATTATTTCTGCATTTATTTATTTATTTCTACTTTTATTTATTTATTTATTTATTTTTCGTTCTGTCATTTTTAGTCCTTCATACATGTGACTGGTTTTGTGGTCCAGGGTAATATATTTTCTATATAAATAGTAAATTTGTTTTGTTAGTGTTTGGAAAAATACCATAACATGCTTAAAACAGGATAAACTTAAGCAAAAATACTTAAGATATTAAGGCTTGATATTTTATCTTGAATGAAAGTTACTTTTTTGCTGAACAGGCTGCTGTATAAAAAAGCAACAATTACCACAAGACAAAATACACTTATTTTCGAAATATAATATAAAGCAATACAATGATATAATACAGTGTACAATTACAGTTTTTTTATTATTATTATTTCTTATGTCTTTTCTTCACCAAATTACCCCCCCCCCACCACCACCACCACCCAAACACACACACACACACACACACACACACACCTTTCTGACCAAAACTCAACCTTTGTTTCCATTTGTACAACAATATACAGTACAAGTATATTTTACTACCGTTTCCTTTTTTACTGGACTCTGCTTCGTTCAGATAGTGTTCCCCTACAGTTTCTATCAGATATGTTATTTGAGTTCAGTGATGAATGCTGATTTCACACAGTGAGCTCTCAAGTCAATCCAATTTGAATTTGTAAACACCTGGGGCCCAAAGGAAATGTAGAGAAAACTAAAATTTTGAGTTGGGTGAGGTGTTGCCTACATGTAGTAGTTAAAGCTCAGGACTGGTAATCAGAAGGCTTCTGGTTTCTGAGTCAAAAACTTATCACTATTGTGCCCTTGAGCAAAGCACTTAACTCTAGGTTGCTCCAAGGGGGATTGTTCAAGTGAATTAGTGTATTGTGAATTTCTTGGCATAAAAGCATTTGCTAAATGACTGCTTACTTATTTAAGTACACTGTGGATTAGTCATAAAATCCATTCCTGGACTTCAGGAATTTATATTCATGTTCCACATAGAAAACACTGAATTGTGTTTTTAGTTCTGTGGGCCGGAGGTTGTTTGTTTTGTATTTAATTTGATTATATATTAATGCAACTGCATGGATGATTTTGGATCCTTCATTCCTAGCAAGGTAAGTATTAATACATAGCTTAATAGGGGTAAGGGGTAAGTAGATTCAAGGATCACATAAACTTTTGGAGGAAATGGGAGACACATGAGCTTTTTTGCTAGCTTTCACTTAATCATTTTCCACATTAGACATTTCAAAATGTCCCTAGCAATCGCACTCCAATCAGGTATCGCTCTTCATGCCAGCACCTTTCGCTACCTAATCCGCAGCCAGTGAACACTCTCCAACAATCTTACTGGGAGAAATAAACAACCCTTAGGGAGTTAGAATAGCAGCAGTAACAGTGACGCAAAAAACAAAGCTGGCTTGTAAGAGAAAAGCCGGTTGGAATGGTCGGGCACCTCCGGCCCCGCGTCGCTAATCCCTGTTTGGCATTTTGCAGATCCATTCAGTCGCTCCAGTACCTTTGGCGGCCTCAGCAACCTTTCAAGCAGTGCCTTCGGTGGATTAGGCAACCCAACCCTCGGTAAGCCCCGGCCCCCGGCCTCTAGCTCAGCTCAGTGCAGCACAGCTTAGCTGTAGACCACAGAGAGTGCAGAGGGAATAAAAAGGAGGTGGGAATGAAAGAAAGGCACTTAGCTTTGCTGCAAATGCAAAATGAGAGTTAAGGGAAACAGGGGGAGGCAGGCATTACCGCAGACAGGCCTTTGCCAAATTCACACCCCAACTCAAACTCGCAACCCAACTGGTTTATCATTGCTCTTGCATTTATTAGTTTCTCGCAAAGTAGGGGTTCGCCATATCTCATTTCCTCTCCCTTCTTCCTTCATTGGCTGAATGGGAGTTCTTTTAGTGAAACTGATTGCATTGAAATAGAATCTCTATGGAACGCTTTGCTTTTCATAGCTTTTGAGCCCGCTGGGTCATTCATTTGTTCTCTGCTGAAAAGTCTTAAAAAGCAGCCCTTGGTACCCCATTTGTAGAAGAAACTATCCCATTAACCTTTCAGTTTGTGTATGCAGAACCTTGATAGAACTGGACTGTGATCTGATACACTGATGTTATGTTTCTTGTTATTTCAGGGGCCAACAGTGTTTTTGGACCCAAAGAGGGTCCAGGGCTGCATGGTCTCAGTAGTCCTCACCACGACACCTGGAATCGGCTGCACCGTACACCGCCCTCCTTCCCGACCCCTCCACAGTGGCCCAAATCTGCAGATGCAGAAAGAAGCAGCTCCGCAAACAGCCACGATAGAGACAGAGACCGGGAGCGCGAGAAAGAAAAAGAAAGGGAGAGAGAAAAAAGGGACTCTTCTGTTGGGAAAGAAGAGAAAGAAAAGGACAGGTTGGTGTTGCTGATTTCATGGAGCAAAGCATCTTATTTTGCCTTCTTTTTGTCCACTAATTCAACTAATGATGGGTTCTTTCCTGTTGCAGAGACTCTATAGATCGTAATCGCCATTCAAACCGCTCATCTCCAGCTTCCGCTCCAGTTAGCTACCAGATCAGCAACCTGATCCGCTCAAATAGCCAGAACTCGACTGACTCTGGCAGACACCGCAGTGGCAGTGCCGACCGCAACCGAGAGCCTGAGAAAGAGCATTTGGAGCGCCAGCGAGAGGCAGGCATTTTAGGAGACATAAAGGTGAAGGAAAGTCGTTCTCCAGGGAAGGAGATCACAGACAGGCGTTCCTCAGATGACTCTCTCAAATCCATTCACCGATCGCCCTCTCCTTACTCGAAAAATGTCCTTAACGATGCAGGAATCAAGATGGGTATCCCACAACCGCTACCGATTAAAGAAAGTGAGAGGGATAGAAAGGAAACCAGCTCAGGGGATCTGCTACACAAGGTGAAGAACGACATGAAGATCAAGGAGGAACGCAAGGAAGAGCAGGACGTGGTGGTGATTGGATCTGAAGCTGCCACTAAGCCTCAAGTCCCTCCTCCACCTCATCAAACAACACCAATAGCTCATCACCACCCTGTACTATCCCATCAGCCTCCTCCGCCATCTCCTCGCTGTAATGACCCTCCGACACCGGGCTCGCTTCACGGAGTCCCCATGCCACACTCACTGCCACTCACTCTGAGTGCCATGCATCAAATGGGAAGTCTGAATGCGCTTGAACGCACCCGCATGGCACCTTTTATGGGAGTCAGCCCTCTTGCAGCAGGTCGAGACCGCCTTCCACATCCGGCGTTCTCCTGGGATCCTCTACGAGAGGCTTACCGGAACCTCGACCTTCAGCGGCGCATGGACTTCCAGCTTCGCTCTGAGCCTGGACACCGGTTCCCTGGCATCTATGATCCAGAACGGGCCTATCGGGATCGGGAGCCACATGACTACTCGCACCATGAACACCTTCTGGAAGTTCGGCGGGAACAGGAGAGACTGAGGCAACAGGCTGAAGAAAGGGAACGGATGCATTTACGGGAGGAACTGGATCGGGCAAGGCTTCACCAACTTCACCAGTCGCCCATCGAAGGACACTTACCCCACATGCCACCATTTATGTCACACCTTGGTGGGATGCCGTACCCAAGGCTTAGCCCTTCAACAGGACATAACGGACTTCTTAACCGGACACCCCCAACTGCAGCACTAAGTGCCCCACCACCTCTGGTACCCTCTGGTGCTGCCAGACCAGCGTCGCCAAGACGGACTACGCCAATCACCACCCAGGACCCTCGGGAGTACTCACCGTCGCGCAACCCCAAAGAAGTGGAGGCACGGTAACGTACTAGGAAGGAAAATGCCTCACTTGAGTTGGACACAGGCAACATGCACTTATTTTCACACAAAGTAGAGTAAACGATAAATAAATGTGTAATTTGTACAAAGATTTGTATCTTGGAACAAGCACATCAACCGGCTTTTTTAATTGATTGGAGTTGAAGAAATGAGTTGGTAGCTCCATCTCTTGGTAGCTCCGAATATAAGACATAAACGTGTACTACCAAACAGAAATTTGATATTAATATATTATTAATCCAATGCCTTTTCAGTTTTCAAGTGAAAAGACATTCTGAAATTTGTTTGTACATTTCCTATCCTTCATGTACAGACATTTTTTATGTATTTGCATTAAGTTTCATTTGTTCTCTGCCCTGTATTTATCCTAGTGAGCTGCAGGATATGGATGTCTACATATCTGAATTGGTATGAACTCACTGTTTGACAGTTGATTTGCTCTATGGTACCTGGAGATATTCAGTGCTGACCATGTACAAAGTTACATTTCGGAATTTTTTTGTTTTTGTTTTTGTTTTTTGAGATATGCAGACAAATATGCATTACAATATTCTTGTTTGGTTTATGTAAAATTTAAAGATATTGTAAATATCTTGTTGATATTACTTGGAACGAAATGACATTGTACATTTGTTAGGCTTTTTAAATGTTTCTAAAAAAACAATGAAATTAAACAGAACCACTTCCAGGTTGAAAACCATGGTGACGGAGCTGTCCAATCAAATGGGGGTGCGGTCATGGCAATGCAATCTATGCAAAGAGGATTAAGAGAGTTCTGATTGGACGGTTGTCAAAATGGAGTTCTACAGTGAGAACCTGGATACCTGTTATTCATTTGTCCAATTAAGAGCCAATGAAACAAACAGCTATAAACCTCCAGGTCATAAAGGAACTGTTTTAGCAGTCAACACTTCTCCAGCCACAAAACCTGGACATCTGGGAAACATATTGGAATGGTTGGGGTGGCAATAGACTCTTTCTGTCGACCTTGTGGTGTTGTGCAGTTGTTTTTCTTAGACTCTTGTATACAAAACAAGTAGAGCTTTAGGCGTGAAAAAATGAACATTCATGGTTTAAAAATGTATGGAATAAAGGTTGGACCTTATATCTGCATACCTGTCTGCTATTTAATGATAGTCTTCAGTAAACTCGCTGAATGTTGATGGTGAAGTGTGCAATGTTTCATACACAAGGATGGGTTGATCTCACTAAGAAATGTCTAGGTCATAAGTAGTTTTTTGTGCATTTTCCACATTTATTTTCATGACAATGAAGCACATTTTACCCTATATTGAGAAAGAAAACGTCATTCTTATTACAACAATACCAAGACAATTGTCTGATTCGTCTTATAATATTACCAAATATTTTTTTCAAGTATTTATTTTATTTTTAATTAGCATAAATTAGATTCAGTGCAGCAGATGATTTCTACTTCAAATTGTATTTTACAAATGTACTTTGCAATTTAAATGTTTATGCAAAAATTCCTTGAACAATAGGGTTCATTTTCTTTATGCAAAACATTATTTTCCACTGAATTTTGGGTGACCTTTCATGACAGAACCGGATTGCTTTTTTTTTAGAAGATGTTTTGCAAAAAAAAATTTGGAAACAAAATTCAGAAAGTGTCTGTATGTCAATTAGACTTTGTTCAGTCTGTTTATGCTGAATATTTTCCAGTCACTATTCACTATATGTTCACAGGAAAGAGCGTTTATGTCAGCACTGCTGTAGAGAGTAGGCTGAGAGTGGTGATGGGACAGGTCTGCAACACGATATCGATTTTCTGCAAGTGCAGCTTTTGAGTGTTTGTGTTGCAGGTAACTGGTATTGACTCTGAGGCTAGTGCCGTATTGACCTGCGGTCTGGACTCATTAATGGGAGTGACGCCTGCTAATGAGGGATGGATCAAGAAGGCGAGGAAGAAGTAGTGAAAGAAACTGAAAAAGAATAGACCGAAGTTGGTCTGTCCTGCAAATAAGACGACAAGAGGTTACTGTCCCTCTAGTCTCTCTATCTTTGTCTGTCTTTCTGACGTGCAATTTCATTCTTCTGCTCTCTCTATCTATCTTCTCCCCAACTGACAAACAATTCATCCTCATAACCATCCCTAACTGGCTCCATCTGGCGTGCCACGCTCTGGCCTGCCCTCGGTCTCGGCCCTCACCTCAAGTAATGGCAGCATGCGTCAGGCAGTGTGCAGTCATTAGTGGTGTTATTGAGAATCGATGGTCTCCCTGCTGCGTCTGGCAGCCTATCTGGACGTGCTGCTTCAGAGAGGGCCATCGCCGGAGAGAGAGATAGACGGACTGGGAAAGCTGCCGTGAGGTGTATTGGAAAGAGAGTTAAATCGGGATCCGTTTCAATTTGGCCATCCTGTAATTGAGAGGGTTATTCCATAGACACTGAGCATCTGTGCCTCTCTGGCCTTCTGCTGTCTCCCTCTAATCAGCTAGTTAGCACTTTCCAGACCTGGACCGGATAGAGAAACCAGAGAGAAAATCTTCACTTTATTTTTCTGCTTTTGTCTTTTAAATGACCACATATGTCTGTCTGTCTGGTCCATCCATCCATCCATCCATCCATTTATTTGATTGTTTGGCTGGTGAACATGGTCCCTGAATTCTAGTCTATGCAATGAATGTTCTATCTAGCTGCAATGAGCATTGGTTGAAAATAAAACGCCCGTTTTGGGGTTTTTTTTGACAATAGCATTTTTGCCGGCAAAATTTCAGTTAACAGACAACTCTCTTCATAGACCGTTTTGTTTTTGGAAATAGTCATAATTTTTCCAACCTCCGTAGTGGAGCAGAAATTACACACTTGACTTATCTTTCATAACGACACTGGCCAATTATTTGAGTATAAAATAAAAGCAAAAAACATAAAGTTGTTCCAAACCTTTATGCATCTTTCTTCTGCTGAACACAAAAGAAGATATTTTGAAGAATATGGCTAACCAAACAGTTGATGGGCCCTATTGACTTCCATAGTATTTTTTATTTTTTTTCTTCATACTATGGAAGTCAGTTGTTCATCATCAACTGTTTGGTTTGCCATATTCTTAAAAATATCTTCTTTTGTGTTCAGCAGAAGAAAGAAACTCACACAGGCTTGGAACAACTTGATGGTGAGTAAATGATGACAGAATTTTTATTTTTGGGTGACCTATCCCTTTAAGCAGACATTCAACTAATACTCTAATGACTGCTAGTTGACATAGTTCCAAAGTTACTTATAGTTGGTAGAGATCTACAGTGGACCTTTTTTATTATATAATATAATCCACTACTTTTTTGTTAATTAGCTTCTTACAAATATATCAACATTATTGTTGAAGATTAGCAGAAACAGCATTTTTTTTCTTCTTCTGGTTTTAACCAGTCCATCTGCTTATTTTAGGAAATGCTGACTACATAGGTAAATGAGGTGTCATGTAATTTTTTGCACAAATTGTAACATTTTAACTTAAGTTTATGTAATACTTAAATTTTCTAGCCCATTTACCCAAATTTCAGTCTATGTGGGACGTTTTCACTCTAGCACAGGTTGATCTGTATTAAAGTATTATCTGACACCAGCAGAAGTGGTTTGTAAGAAGTAAACTTAAAGCCCCACTGAAAGGTACAATATGTAAAAAAAAATTTGCTTTAAAAATAGCAAAAATCACTTTGTTATATTTTTTTGTTGTTGTTGTTGTGTACTTACATTATCCCGACTGTTTCCAACAACTTGCAAACCAGGAGAAATTTGTAATTCAATTCGAAGACAGGTACTGTTTCTTTATTTCCGTTTTGTCGCCGTCAATGGCGTCATATCCGCGTTCTCCCTGGTTTCCGCTCGTACTGCCATAGCAACCAGAGCCCTCTGATTGTAACCAAGGCGACAGACGTGGACAACTGTGTAGTTCGCAATGTCTATTTGCACGCTGTTGTTGTTTCGTTCAAACATTATGGACCATGGCAAGCAGACTTTGGATAAAAAAGGAGAACTAAAACGAGAATCAATATCAGCGCGGTGTTTTCGAGATGCCGAGAGCTCCACGTCCGAGACTTCGACCGCTCCTACATGTACTTTATTAAACAGGTGAGCACATTTACATAAAACGAATCAATGTTATATAGTTCAACAATGATACAATGTTAGAATATGATCTGTATGTTATTCTAATGTTGATCTAGCTTACTGCTAGTCTCATACAGACAAACTAACACATACATTTCAACACATTCAAATGCAGTTTAGTGTGATAGTGTAATGTTAGACCAAGTGAAACAGCGCTGCGTTACCTCACAAGTTTAATTTGTCTAATAAACTGACCTGTGAGTTGTAATTCTGCACTTGCGTGTAACGTTAGTTCGGTAGAATGAAATGTCCATATTCCTTTTATATCCGCAGGACTCGCGTCGCGTGTGGAGCTGATACAGTAGCTGTCTCTTAGCAATCCCGAACTGCTTCATATCACAGTCATGATAAAAACATCGATGTAGTATTTACTCATCCATAAACATTATTAGATCGGTCGGCTTGACATTGACGACAAGATCCATAATTCTTAGCAAATGTTGCGTCATCAAACTACGCCTTTGTTATTGTAAGAGGTTAGCGACCCCTAGCTGCGAAAAAAAAAACATATTGTACATTGAAGTACCTTGGAACGCACAGGTTTGTATGATGCGTTACAGGAAGCCAAGGCGGGACATTGAATGGCTCCTCCCCATTTTCAAATAGCCAATAGCGTTTAGTTTACCTCACAGACTGCAAGTCATACTTGACAGCACCATGGAAGCGAATCAGAGCGCTGATGATACGTTGGATTTAATAGTAGAGGTGTGAATAAATTCTAGACATTTCATTCTTAACCAACGTACAGTTAGAAAATAGCCTGGGAAAACCCAGACAACTTCCGGCAAATTCAGATTTTCTCAAGAAGTAGTCTGGCAAAGAGCTCATCCAAGCCCATTTCCATGGCCTAGAAATCGCGGCACCAATCAGAAACGTTGAGGCGGGCTTTACACAATGACGATCGCTCTGATTGGTTTTAGGTCTATCCAATTGCACCCAGAGGCATTTGAGCGACGTCCGTTCAACTTTTAAATGCATTATTATATTCAAATTGCAAACACATGAGGACAGTCTCCATGAAAGACCCACTGGCAGATGAACGTGCTACTACATTTCTCTCCGAAACGGTAGGAAATTAAATTAGATTTAATAGAGGATTTTAACTGTGACACGATGATTGACAGGGCAGTTTAAGTGACAGGATGCACGCGACAGATCCGTCCGATAAAGATGACGAAGTAGTATGTCCCAAAGCTTGCCTACTTTTTTGCTACACATTCAAAAGTAAATACCTTTTCTTCACAAAAAGAGTACATACTTTTATGGCGTAGTGTAACTTAGGCGAATTGGGACGCAGCATATGGCTTCACACGATGCCGATCGCTCTGATTGGTTTTAGGTCTATCCAATTGCGCCCAGAGGCATTTGAGCGACGTCCATTGGTGACGCCCCTTTGGAAATGATTTGTCTATGGAGCTTTGCCAGACCATAACTCAGTTACTACTGAGAATGGTCTGGTTTTAACCAGGCTAGTTAGAAAACGGAATAAAACTCGGGCGTTTGAGCTACCGAACACACATCTCCGACCTATACTGCTTTGTGACGTATCAGCGATTGCTTTGGGCAGGTGTTATTTATAGAATGGGGGAGGGAGTGAGATAGGTCTGACTGCAGAACTGCAGAACCATACGTCATAGCAGTGTGAGGACGAGAGCGCCAGCCTAACAGTCTGATGCCGGAACCGCATACCAATACCATACATATCCACCTTACATATACCATACCTAAACCTACCCATCTCCACCCCCTGACCCCTAAACCCACCCCTAAACCTACCCATCTCCACCCCTTAGATGCTTTTACCCCGCCCACTTCCGGCATCAGACTGTTAGGCTGGCGCTGTCATCCTCACACTGCTATGACGTATGGTTCTGCAGTTGGTTAATATTGGAGGGAGTCGTGGGACGCTTTAGATTCTAGAGAGCATTTGAGTGGACAGAAGATGTGATGAGAAGCTGAAGTCCGCAGTGATGTCATAAAAATCTGTGATCCATTTTAGAGGAAGTGAGAGACTTACAGTTTTGAATGCTTATATCTCCTAAATGTGATAATATGCATGCTATATGACTATTCATACTAGCCTATATATTACGGAAGCCCTGAACCGCAAAAAAAAAAATTCTGAAAAAAAAAAAAAATGCTATCATTTCGAGATTAAAGTCGAAACGTTTCGAGATTAAAGTCGAACCGCAACGTAAAAAAAAAAAAAAAATCTGTAAAAAAAAAAAAAAAAAAAATGCTATCATTTCGAGAATAAAGTCGAAATGTTTCGAGAATAAAGTCGAAATGTTTCGAGATTAAAGTCGAAATGTTTCGAGATTAAAGTCGAAATGTTTCGAGATTAAAGTCGAAGGAAACAACGGGATCCCGCCACATGATTGGATACATAATGATGCACTTAAAATGTATCCAGAACGGTGAAGAGGGAATCAGTGCGGTTACTGTTAAGTGTTCTCGACCCAGATAGTGTTGCCTATTATAGACGAGCACGAAAACACGTCAAAAACACTGCCACATAAAGTTTCGATCAGATTGTGAACCTACTCCGGCGGATTCTGTGTGCTCGTCTATAGGCAGCCCCATGGTAATGCATGTTGGTAGATTGGCACCTCGAATTTTCTTTTTGTTGAAAGCCCAGATAAAAGTAAAAAGCTACTATTTTGTGTAGATCCATGTCCGAGGCAGTTCGACTTCACAAGTGCATTTCTTTACACAGACACACACACACACACACACACACACACACACACACACACACAGACACACACAAAATTCAGAATTGGAAACACGCCAGTGGACGCGCACCGTTATGAATGCACACACACGCAACTTCTACAGAAGACTGTATTCTCTAAAAACGTTTCGACTTTATTCTCGAAACTTTTCGACTTTAATCTCGAAACGTTTCGACTTTAATCTCGAAATACTAGAAAAAAAAAAAATTTGACGGATTTTTTTTTTTTTTTACGTACTAGAATTTTTTTTTTTTGACGGATTTTTTTTTTTTTTTTTTAAGGTACTAGAATTTTTTTTTTTTTTTTGACGGATTTTTTTTTTAACGTTGCGTTTCAGGGCTTCCATAATATATTGATACTAAAAGCTAAAAAAAAAAAAAAAAAAAAAACCTTACATTTTGTTTTCAGGGGGCCTGTAAGGAGTGACAGTAAACTAAGACAAATTCTATATTAAACTATACTTTTCCCCCTTGTTTTTCATCTAAACTTTCATCTACAGCTGCACCCTGAAAAGTACACATACAGATGGTAATACTATATGAAAGTATTTATCATTTACTCAATAACTGTGCTACTGTATATTGACCAAATCCTTTGCAGACCATAAAACGTAGTGAAGCACTGACCTCAGACGGAGTGAATTCCAGACTGAAGTGATAGAATAGCATCCAAGTCTCTCTAACAGTAATGCTGTCGGACTCTGAGTGCTTCTGGAAAGAAACACATCCTCTGCAAACAGGAACATATGAGGGAATGGAATGGAAACAAATAATCGTTTATTCTAAAAACAAGCAAGCCACTGAGATATGATGACATGGAGGGAGAAATGAGAAATAGTGAGAGTAAAGATGTAAAGTAGACAGGGAAAGATGGGGAAGGGGGGAAAGGAAAGAGAGAGAGAGAAAGAGAATTCCAGACAAACCAACTGAGCCCCAGCAGCCAAAATAATTTTTCCACTTTCATTCATTTTTTAACTGATTTTTTTCCTCTTTCTTCATGCCTCAGTGAAAGCTCGCTGCCTGACTCCTCACACTCACATACACAGGCATCATTGTGTATACAAACCATAAAAGCCAATGAGAATTTCTGCAGCTGGGTTCATCTGGCAGAGATGGAGGTTATAGTGGAGCGAAGCACGCATGATATTCAGACGACCTGCAATCTGCGCTGCTGTACAATCTGCGCTGGAGGACAACAGTAAATTGGTGAAGATGGATGCTAATGCTCAATAGAGAAGGAGAGTATAAGAAAAGCTTTTTCATACACTGACATTTATTTGTTCAAATATAATGTCATGATTTTTTAAGTGAAGGTTTGATTGTTTGACACAGCCCTGTTAGGCCCTGTTGGTAGATGCTGTAACTACATCCTCAGTAGCCAAAAAGCACTGTTCTTTATTGACTGTTTAACAATAGCTGTCTTCAGGTAATATACGCCTCCCTGTTCTCCCCTGAAGTTCTCTAAAAGATTTTTTTGGTTCTCAATTGGGAAGCGAGACTTCTCGCATCAAACAGTGAAACTTTGATTTATTCCTTCAAGCAATGTATAGCAATGTCTCACAAATATATGGATGTCTGTTTGTCCACAGCGCATAAGATGGCCTTCATATGGAGAAAGTCATTTTAGGTCTGCAGTCACATTCAGTGAATTATATTATTGCGTATGATCCGAAGGAGAACTGTATTTTGGAGGGAAAACAAACATTTCTTTTTAAATAATTATTCAAGTTACTATTATTTATCTTATCATAGGCGGAGCGTGTGTAAGCCTTCCCCTGGCCACGGGTCAAAAATGCACCTGAACATTTAAACTAAATCTAGTTATAAAGTGAAAATGAAAATTAAATGAAAAGTATCAGTTGCATCATAAGTTTTGCATCGTTGAGCACTATAACCAATCACACACAACTATGTCGAACTTGAATGCAGTGGCCAATCAGATGCGTTAAGATGAATCGCTGTAACATCAGAGTTTGGTTTAGTGCGCCAGCTGAATTCTGAATTTTCGCGAATATATCATCATAAACTATTTAAATGTGTTTTTAAGGAGGAATCGCAAAGCCTTTCCCCCGAAAGTTAGTTCACCCTTCTCCGCCTATTTATCTTATTTTATTCAATTAGAAGTTTGAGGTCGGTACGATTTGTTTAAAAGAAGTCTCTTATGCTCGCATTTATTTGTAAAAAGCAAAACAAAACAAAAAACTATAAAAACGGTTTTACTGTGAAATATAATTTTCTATTTTACTAGCCTATATTTTGAAGTGTAACACATTGTGATGGCAAACTCCAGTCTTCAGTGTCACATAATCCTTCAGATATCATTCTTTCAGGATTCTTTGAAAATAAAGATATTTAAAAACAGAAATTGAAACGTTCAGAATGTCTTTACTGTCACATTTGATCGATTTAAAGGACAAGTTCGGTATTTTACACTTAAAGCCCTGTTTTCAGATCGTTTCTGATGAAATCAGAATCTCAATGGTAGAATGTACGGGTGTGAGGCGTTTGGAAAAATAGGTCCACAGTTTTACAACGAATGGTAAAACACCTGTTGGAAAGCATCTTTTGCAGCGATTTTTGTGTGAGCATATCAGTGAACACCCCTGACCACTCGGTGAGTTTCACGTCTTTGTAAACGAAAGTTTAATGCGTTTTAGGAAGGATTGTTCCAGTGCACCTATGCAGCCATTGTGGAGGTGGGGGGGTGCTACCACAGAAACCAGAAATTCTCGGAACAGCAGCATGTGTCCAAATTTCAATCTTAACCGTTCCATTTCATCAGAAACGATCTGAAAACAGGGCTTTAAGTGTAAAATACCGAACTTGTCCTTTAATGCAACAAAAAAAAGACTGATCCCAAACTTTTGAACAGTGGTGTATATTGTGTACTCAATTTAATATTAAGTATTACAATAAAGCAAATCCCTTAGACCTACACTGAAAGGCCTGAGCCACAGGCTCTTTTAACATGGGGTCAGTAAGCAATTGCTCAGAATAGCCTTACACACGGCGGTGGGTTTTGCCAGGCCAGGCCACTCACATTTTCTCCCCAATGTTTTACTACTCTTCTCACACTTAGTTGGTTCTATGGAGGGCGCATATGGCCTTGGCCTGCATGCAAATGTGTGCTTTTAGTTGTCTGCAAAAAAAAGAAAAATCTCTTAATCTGTTTGCTTTCACTTCTGACATATGACTAACAACAAACATCTGACAACTGCCCTGCACTTGACCCAGTGTTTTTTAAGCTGGCTTTGCACAGTATTCTGAGCTGTATGACTGCTGGAGGGGGAGATGGGAGGGCGCTGTATGCACACCCATAGCTAAATGATTGCAGATGCCTGGCTTGAGCTCAAAAGCTCCGCATTCCTCCCTGTCGAAGAGACATTAGACCAGCTCTGCTCTTGCCTATACTGTCTGGCAGCCTGCTTTAAAAAAAAAAAAAAAGAAAAAAAAAAAGAAAACTTCACTTATCTGTTATCACCACATGAACACATAACAATCCCCATATCTTATCTCTCCCTGTTCACTAATGTCATAAAGCTTAAGGGCAGGTTCTGTAGTGGTTGCAGGGCTACAAGCAACATAAGCCTTTGTACAGCGCAAATGCCTGGCTAGTCAGCAAAGTGCATTGACCGGAGCATGTTTATAATTTCAAATATCTGAATTTCCATAGAACTGCAGTTCACATGAAAAGACAGCATATCGCTCCCTGGTACCAGACCATCAAAGGTTGTTCTCATTGTGTGCATACGCATGTAAAACCAACCCTTAACTGCCACGTTTATATGCTGGCTAACCACTCCTGGCTGTAGACATCCGATTATCAGCCTAAACCCGCCATTACACAGTGGCTCAACCGTCAGCGTTTGGCTTCTGTTGACAACTGGCCATTTAACACATCAAAACGACAAGTGCTGCTATCAAGCCCAACCTCTCCAGGACGGGTTACTCTGTCGCCCAAGAATGCTTCTTATCTTTAGCTTTGGTTTTCGGCTTGCTAGTTTTAGTCACACGGCATGTGCTGACACTCCCTTTCTTCTTTCCGAGGGCTCAATGTAAGTCATCATGGAAAGGTCAAAGGAGAAGTTGGCCAACTTATAAACAAATTCCAATGGGTTTATGCAAAAAAGAGGTTTCCATAGAAGCGATTTTATGGAAAGTTGTACCAATGGAAATACCGACTTCAAACGATGCAAAAAATAATTTTCTTAATCTGTTTTTGGTTTGTTTACCAGTGAAAATATCTAAACGTCCATTTAAAAAGTCCTTTTAATAGTTCTGAATATTCATAATTATTATATATATATATTTTATTAAGTTTATTTTTCTTTTCCTATCGGCTAATATTTTTTTATAATAAGCATGAACCAAAAACCAAAAAAAATGGTTTATGCTAAAAATATAAGCAAAACTATTTGCCAATGGGGTAATACAAATAAATTCAAGATTCTTTGAAAACAAGTCCTGTTATTTAATGCAGTTCTCATTTAAACGCATCTTGTTTTAAGGATGTTTAGATGTTTCTACACTGGAAAACAACTTCATACTAATTAGATTTAGTTGCTGTGAATATAATTTGTTTATCCTAGGTGTTCTTTTAATTTTTTTTTTTTTAAATGTGTTTTGATTATATTTGTGTATAAAAATGTGTATATTTGATTATTACTGTAATACATTCTTGGTCTACCTGTTTTGCAGTTTTGCTTGTGAATCACCAAAACATGCCACATACAAATCATGCCTCCATTATCTTCTTTGTCCAGAATTTTTAAATGTGTATATGGAATGGCCATAATAATCAAACATGGATTACATTTTGACACATGCAGTCATAAATCTGTTCACTTGGAGGCTGTTTGTGAGAGATAAAATGTCCATCATGCATAAAATGGCAGGCGCTCTGTGCCCTGTTCCTGTTGTGTTGTTCTGCATGTGCACTGAATCTCACATTAATTAACGCTGCTCTTTCACCTGCTATCAGTTTCTCGTCCTTCTCTGCTCTGTTTGGGTTGCTCATTATTTTCTTTCCCAGGGAAATATGTCTAATACCTACAAGCTGTGCGCCATCACAAATGCTGCACGCCCCGGCATAATGTCCTTTGTTGTTGCCAAATGGTTTTTTAATGAAAAGTTTAAGAGGGGCATAATTACATATCTGAGGCCATTATGAAATCCAATATTACAATTAAAGTAATTTTATTTGCTTGTAATCTCCCTTCAGCGAGTCTAATAAGGGTTTTGAAAGAAGGGCAAGCAGGCTTTGAATGGTGACTTTTCTAAATGAAGTTGGGCCGCCTTTGCTCTATCTCAGTTCTCCATGTCTTTGATTTGCAGTGCCGTGGTGAGACTGTCAGAGAAACACGAGGGATTTGTTAGTCTGTGATCATCTAGACTCACCGACAAATCAGTGAATTGGCCAGAAATGTTGAAGGAAGTGCTGCAAGTTGAAAAAAAAAAACAGCCATCGGACCAGCAGCAAACAAGCTTAACACAATTGTGGTGTGTAGCCTAAACTGGGCAGTTTTTTATAGGACATAACCAGCACCAAATCATCACTAACATGCATAAACCATGCTGGGAATTCATTCTTGTCTAAGTTTGGGCCTTTCACAATTCAGGGAGTTCTGCTTAGAGTGAAGATCAACTGAACAAAATGAGCGCCGCTGTATGAAGCCGATCCCTCTGCGCATGCGCACAGCCCCTCCAGCGCACCAATTTACTAACAAATACCAATGCAATGAGATTATGCAAAAACTGTTTTCCATAGAAACGACCTGTGGAGATGCAGGCGAGAGGAAAATAGCTTCCGTAATATAAGAACTGTGCTTCTGCAAAATAGCCATATACAACAAACAAGAGAAAATGTAATTTTGACCTGACATTTGTGCCTCTTGGCTGCATCCTCACGTAGCTACTATCAGCGAATACAAATCATGTTTAATAGTGTGAACGCGTGGGTTTATGAATAATGTGGTAATCAGTTTCTTGACAAATGACATTGAATGTTTTATTGTTAAAAATTACTGAAAAAAATATGTAATTATGCATAAATGTATAGAAAATGTTCAGGCACTGTACCCTGAAGCAATCGTGCGATGCAATACTAATTTTGTCATAGACCAACAGCTACCCCTGCTGGAATGTTTGTAGAACTACAGCTGCATCCAAGTGTTACGATGATGAATGTACAAGATAAAATGTTTCTTTAGTTTCGATGCGTTTATGTCCCAGAGAATGATATATATATATATAAATTGTTTATGTATAGGCCTACATTTTTATATATGAACATTAAAACTCTTACATTTTTTTATGAAGCCATTAGCCGTCATATATATTTTTATATGTTGCTACTTTGTTTAAAATTTGATTGCTTTGCCTTGCCTAATCTTTCAGTCACAAAGTATGATCTCTCACTATAGAGAAAAAGTATTACTCACTATAGAAATGTACTATTTAATTAATTTTTAATCACATTTTTATTTATTTATATTAATCAAAATGTTTATTTATCTATTTAATAGTTTAATTTTTTTTTATTTTTTTTTATTTACTAATTTCTTTAAATATTATGTATCATTGATTTATTTTTTACTCTTTTTTTTTTCTTCAGTTTTTCTTAGACTTTTCCACGGACCCTGTCACTCCCTTGTGGCTCCCTGGTGTAAATGACACTGTGATGGAAAATTCATCATCTTCAGAAAAAACAATCTACTGTCATGAATTTATGTCCTCAAGTTAAACTATAGAGAGAGTTAAAAGTGTGTTTTAAGGGAGTGTATGGGCTGCAACTGACAATTTTTACCACCACTTCATTTAACCAGTCCTGTCAATTAAAAAATGAAAGTTTCAAAGTAAAGATGTTCTATTTTGTTAAAATGATTTCGTTGTTGATTTCATAAAATGCTTGCATACATGCATGATAATTAAAGAAAATCGTTTAGATGAAGATAAGTGATAAGCTGATAAAATAGGCTTAAATGAAGTATGAAGGACATTGGTGTCACTGTATGAAATGTGTTGGCAAATTATATTATCTGTCCACGAAATCACAACAATTATAATGAATGTGCATATAAGAACTACTGAGTAAAGAATAAAGCCAGCAAAACCAGAATCAGTCAATCTATTAACAGTTAATCTGTTAATAAACAATTTGTCTATTTAAATCAATAGAGCTGTGCTGTGCTTCAGTGAAGTGAACCTGTCAGGTTAAACTCCCCCATCCCGACAGTGGAATAAACTGCAAGGCTCTATGAGTTGGCACGGACTGGATGTGAACAGACAGGCTCTGACATAAAAGTGCCTGAGCGCTTATCAGAGGCAGACTGTTCAGACACCTTTAGAGCCCTCTGAGACACTCTATTCAATCTAAGAGAGGCTATGAAAAGCTAAGTGAAAGCTGGCCAAAGGACTACTGCCAAAGCAAATGACCACAGTCTTGCACCCTGCACACACTGTGACAGTTTCTCACTGTCATTGTCAGAGAGTGTGTTATCAGCAATCTCTCTCTCTCACTCACTCACTCCTTAATGTATCCCTCCACATTCCAAATCCTTGTTATGACCCTGTCTGTGAGGAGATCTGAATACATTTGTTAGTGTTGTACCCACACTTCACTCATCTAAACATAATTTATATCATTACATAAATACACTTTGGTCATTCGGCAGGATATTTATTTAGACATTTTTATCTGTTATGATCAATTATGATCAAGTTATTGTGTCCCAAAAGAAAGAATCGACTCTGAACTGCCTAAGCGAGTCGTCAGGAATTCCAGTCTCACTTCCGTGACCTGCACACGTAACGCTGTAACACACTTGCATAATGTCTTCATTGGGCCTCCCTCAAACAAAAATGTCGAAAAGATGCTGTTTTCTGCTCTGCAAAAACAAATTCTCTTAGCAAACGCTTCCAAAGGATGAGTATATGAAGAGTCAGTGGTTAAATTTACCACAGCGATACAACAGCAGTACAACCTTTCGACGATTCTCAAATCTATGCGAGGTCCAAATGGGATTTACAAAACGCTTATCCATTAATGGGACAGTATCCACTTTATTTGGACCAACTTGCTCCTCAGAATCACAACCTGTAAGTATGTTCAATATACATAGTTTAGTGTTATTGTGAGCCCTTGTCATCGTCTTTACGTACAATCTCTGAGCTTTAAAGGGATAGTTCACCCAAAAATGAAAATTAGCCCATGATTTACTCGCCCTGAAGCAGAGGTGTAAAAAGTACTCAGAAATGTCAAGTGAAAGTACAAGTACTGAGGGAAAATTTTACTCTATTAAAAGTAAAAGTATCTGGCCAAATCATATTTGAGTAAAAGTAAAAAGTACCACATTAAAATTGTACTTAAAGAAGTAAAAGTAACAGCAAGAATGAAAACTAGAGATTCTCTAAAGGCATGAAGTGAATAAACCACATAGGATACTATTATGAGAAATGTTTTTACCTTTGATGCATATAAACCTATTTGAGATTAGACTCCAGACTGGAGTATGAGACTCCAAAACAAAATTAGGAATCTTTAAATTAGCATAATAGGGGCACTTAACGTTTTTAAGTTGATATAGGTGGACATTTTTACAGGCTTATTGTTATCAATAGAATAAATAAAAAATCTCACAATTAATATGACAGTAATGTACACAGGCATCAAGGCACTAGGCTATGTCTTTTGTAAATCTGCTTTTAAATACAATGGATAGTTAAGTAAGTGTTAAAAAAAAAAAAAAAAAAAACCTTGACTAAATGTTTCATTCTAAATCATTATTAAATGATTTATGCAAAAATTCACTCATTCACAACAGTCCATATCTCCATCTCTAGCTCTAAAATGTGAATCAGTCTCTTGTCTAGACATCATTCCAGACAGGTTTTTGTTCAGGGCTTTCACATGGGCCAGACAGAAGCATGGTGACCCCCTGCCAGCTTCATTCCCATAGCGCCCCCCCCCCCCCCCCCCCCCCCCCCCCCTCTCTCTCTCTCTCTCTCTCTCTCTCTCTCTCTCTCTCTCTCTCTCTCTCTATCAGCTGATGCATGAAAATGCCACTGCTGGGCAGGAAGTGCTCCACAAAATAATAACGAAAGCACTCAGAGGACGCAAGTCAACATGCGCTAATGCTCCGGATACTCTCAGACGCTGGTTAGGTTAGTACATTGAAAATATTACAGGTTGAGTTTACATTTTAATTCCGCTAATTTGAACAGTTTCAGATGTGATTGTGGGCTAGCGACTCTGAGTTGTTAGCAGCCCTTCGGGTAAACACTGCGCTGTTTCACGCTGTTGTTTAGCTTTCCAAAACAAAACTCAACTTGAAATCAGTCACTTAAAGAAATGAACGTTTTTACATATTCAACTTTTATCATTTAGTGTACTAGTTACTAGGCTTTCGCTTTACACCGAACTCGTTGGCAGCTTCAGTTAGCTGGTTAGCACAATGTCTTAGGTTAATCAAGTAACGTTAGGTGAGGTCAGAGAGTGTGTAACTTATTTTGTTTAAAAGCGTCTGTAACTTCGTAAAACTTTAGTGTAATATCTAACTGCTTCAAATTAAAGTAGTTTAGAAATGCATAACTTGCCTAAACTTTATAAAATTAATATCAAGTAACGTTACAGTCTTGTTACACCCTGCTTTACTACCACTACTGTAACACTAACAGACAACGTGGTTTTACATTATTGTAAAGGCTAATCAAATTTAAAACCCCATCCTAATTTACTTTTAAACATTTTCATTCAAAAACTGCATCTCCCAAAAGCTTTATGAGCTGAGTTGATCGTAAATTGGTGGCAATGATTTCCTGAAGCCAAGTGTGATCTCAAGATGATCTCAAGTTCCGTCATTACCAGCACAATTCATCAGATCTTGCTCATAGTTGGCTAACAATGCTTTTGGTCAGTTGTGATATAAGTAAAGCTTTTACACATGAAGAAACATTCAGATGCTGATTGTTTTACACAGAGTATAACTTCTACAACATGATAGTAATTCACCCCTGTAGCTTATTTCTAATTGGTTAAACTGATGGTTACAACTCATCTTGTGTTTCAACCCAACACTCCCTGGTCTCTTCCTGTGCACTTCATTTGACTAAGCATGCTGTTTATAGTCTTTCACACTAGTTTTTTTCCATAATATAATCAGCATTGTGGGTGAATGCCTTTGCATTTATTTGCCTCTATGACATTTTTGTGTTTTTATTCTTTGCCTTGTGCTTCTGTAGGTGACGAGATCTGCTGTCTGGCAGGTAAAATAAGGAAGAGGAGAAGATGACTCATCAGGGCAGCGGTCAGGCCTGGGGGAAACTGGTTAAAGTCGACGCATCTCCGGGTTCAGAGATATTACTCATAAATAGAGAATGCACTGTGGGGAGAAAAAAAGGTTAGCTAAACATCATCACTAATAAAGTGTTTGATCATGTTATTGCTCAATGCTCAGTCTTAACTTGTCAAATAATTATTTCAGTTTAAAAGGGCTTCTCCGTTATTTGCTTTTTCACAAAACTTCTTCATAGACTCTCCTATGACTTCAAGTTTTACTTATTAACTTTTATTAGTTGTTACTTTTTTTCTCTCAAGATAATCAGTCTGAAGCGGTGTCTGCATGTATTCAGTGAGCCCTTGCCTTTAACAATGCTCTCTTTAGTTCAGCAAACGAACCCCCACCCCAGTAATGACAAAGGCGTCTATTGAAGACATGCTCTTGGAATATTAAGTAGTTTTTTGTGTTGTGCTGGTGTGCAGGGAAAGGTTGTATCCCTTTGACTCTGTCTGTGTCTGTCTGGGTTTGAAGACTGTCAGTTTTCCCGCTTTAATTAATGTCAATCCTTGTGTCTGTTTGGTTATGCTGCACTGGTTATTAGCAGAACTGATACGCTTCATTACTATAGTAGTCTAATTTTTAACCTTACATCACATCATGCCACACTATACTTCATTTAAGACTTGCATGCCTAATGTGTCTGTGAGAGAAAAGTAATGGGCCCGGTCAGGGAGAGAAAAGAGGAACGTGCTTTATTAAAGTCGACATGAAAATGCTTTCGCAACCCATTTTACTTTTGTAATGTCACATATTTCAGATTCAAACAGGATAAAATCGTAAGGTGTCCCATTTGTCATTTTAGTTTTCACTGTTATGTAGCCTGCAACTATGACAAAGCAACTTGCATTGAAAAGTCTATATTTATCATGACCTGATCCCATGACCTTGGTTTTGATAGTAACATGCTCTACTGTAATGTGAAAATACTTAAGTGTTATCATTATTATCAACATTCACAATGCAAATATTATTAATGGTCCTAATGTTAAGCTTTATTTTCTTCATGCAAATAATTTTTTTGTAATTTGTACATACTGTTAGAGCTAAAGCTTGCATTTTTGCAGATTTATGTAAAGGCTTAAGCTGGCATTTGGGACAGGGGAACATTTCTAAGTGGAACATTTCTTTTTGTTAAAGGTTTATAATTACCAAAGAGAATGTATTCCATTTTGATTTATTGTTGACTTGTCTCTATATCATAACCTTACAGATATATTTTGTTTATAGATTGTGACCTCTCATTTCCGGCTAATAAACTGGTCTCAGGGAATCATTGCAAAATCACTCAAGATCAGAACTCAGGAAAGGTGTGGCTGGAGGACATGAGGTAAGACATATAGTTGATGGACATAGATTGTTGGCTAATTTCATGGCAGTATTATATATATAATCTATAGTCTTGTTTGCAAAGTTTTCACTATACAGTAATGACCCTTCAAAATTGGAGTAAAACAAAAGTTATGGTTTTTAGAAGAGGGGGCTTTTTAAATAAGAATGAAAAATGGTATTTTGCCGGTGAGCAGATTGAACCGGTTAATTATAAATATCTGGGTATGTGGTTTACACCAAAACTGTCATGGTGGAAAACTCGACAACACTTAGCAAACCAAGGTAAGAAGGCATTGCTTTCTTTATTGAGGTTTGTTCGTAAGCATAAAAGTAGCTGTAACCAAGCGTTGTATTTGTTTGACCGCATGGCTGCACCCATATTGTATTATGGATCTGAGATATGGGGCTTTGAGCCAGTGGAGTGTATTGAGAATGTTCAGTTATCCTTCTGTAAAAAAACTCCTGTGTATCAGTACATGTGTGAGCAATGTAGCTGTTTTGGGTGATCTTGGTAGATTTGCATCGTCTACTACTTTATATGAAAAGGTGTATCATGTATTGGATAAAATTAGTGTCCATGTCTAATTATCGGTATCCAAGAAAATGTTCTAATATGCTTTTTCAGTTAGATGAAGTAGGTAGAAAAACATGGGTTTCCGGCATTCGAGTTCTATTGTATTTCTATGGTTTCTCTAGTGCCTGGGAGGCTCAAAGTGTAGGTGATATAAGAACATTCACATATATTCAACAATTGAGAGAAAAAGCACAAAATGCATGGCACACATCAGTTTTAGAAAATAAGAATTTGAATATACAGGTGCTGGTCATTAAATTAGAATATCATCAAAAAGTTGATTTATTTCAAGAATTCAACTTAACAGGTGAAACTCATATATTAGGCTATATAGACTCATTACATGCAAAGTGAGATATTTCAAGCCTTTATTTGTTATAATTTTGATGATTATGGCTTATAGCTCATAAAACCCACGAAAACAGGATTTCAAAAAATTGGAATATTACATGAAATCACACAGTAATTACACAGTGATACCATGGTCATTGAACCAGGTTTTGGTTCTTTTGGCAGTGTGGGCAGGTGCAAATCCTGCTGGAAAATGAAGGAAGCATGAAGTGCACTGAAAATGTCCTGGTAGACGTCTGCGTTGAGTGGACAGCACAGTGGACCAACACCAGCCGATGACATGGCTCCCCAAACCAACACAGACTGTGGAAACTTCACACTGGACTTCAAGCATCTTGGATTGTGTGCCTCTCCATTCTTCCTCCAGACTCTGGGACCTTGGTTTCCAAATGAGATGCAAAATTTGCTCTCATCAGAATCAGAAAAAGGGACTTTGGTCCACTGTGCTTTATTAAATCCAGAGTCAACGCAGCCGTCTACCAGGACATTTTCAGAGCACTTCATGCTTCCTTCATTTTCCAGCAGGATTTGCACCTGCCCACACTGCCAAAAGAACCAAAACCTGGTTCAATGACCATGGTATCACTGTGTAATTACTGTGTGATTTCATGTAATATTCAAATTTTCTGGGATTTTGATTTCGTGGGTTTCATAAGATGTAAGCCATAATCATCAAAATTATAACAAATAAAGGCTTGAAATATCTCACTTTGCATGTAATGAGTCTATATAATATATGAGTTTCATCTGTTAAGTTGAATTCTTGAAATAAATCAACTTTTTGATGATATTCTAATTTTATGACCAGCACCTGTACATTCACAGAGTCGAAGCATGCATGGAGATTGGCATTGTGTATATATATATATATATATATATATATATATATATATATATATATATATATATATATATATATATATATATAATATATAAATAAATAAATAAATAAATAAATAAATAAATAAATAAATAAATCATGGAATGAAGAAAAGAGCATCTGTCATGCTATTGTGACTTTGTGGAACTATGGGCCGAGAGGCCATGTATTCCTGAAATAAATTTGATTGATTGACCCTTCAAGTTTGATTAAACCATCGAAATAATTATGCAATAATATGCTTTTAAAATCTTTAACCAATTTTTTATAATATTTGAATAAAGTGTGATGTCAATTTTCCTAGGCAAGACATATTTTTTGTCCACTACTGTACATTGATACAGCAAGAAAGGAGGAGTGTTTTTTGGAAGACTAGTGTATAATGCTAATGTCAGAGTCTATTGCCCATTGAATAAAAAAAACATCAGTAGTTGCAGATGGCATTAATTCTTTTTAGTTCTATTAAGTTTTGGCAAATTAAACTGAGTGACTTCTAATTACATTAGTAAGTGAATTCAATTAATGACATGCTTGGCCCTGCGGCAAATATATATCCAATTCCCTCATGACATTTAATCATTGCTTTGGTGAATAATTAATTGTAATTTGGTTAATAGTCAGTGGATGGAGATTCACTAGTTGATCTGCGTCTGTAGAAACGGTATGTCTCATGTATTTAAATGTATGATAGCTCTCCGCTGCTGCGTTACATTTCCATCCAGCTACAGTAATTAAGTGTGTGTCTGCTAGACAGTCTTTATGCTGTGTTTTACACAATGCTTAATCAACATAATGGGAACTGCAAGGATCCCTTTCTCATTTGTTAACCTTTTTTTTTTTTTTTTTTTGTACAGCTTTCTGTTTGCCCTTTTTAACGATAATTTAACTCAACACTTTATTCTCTCTCTATTCATTATCTTAAAAGAAATAGTCAATATTTAGGTGGATCAGAGGCTATCAGGGATTTATTTTAAACATATATTATAAGTAAGTTCTTAAATGGGTAATTTGTCATCTTTGAAGACACTAATCGAATATGTTCAAAGTACATCAGAAGACAGTGTAGGTATCAGAAATGTGGCCTTGTGGTTTAATGCACATGCTTGGACATGTTGCTCAGGCACGTAGACTGAGTTTGAATCCAGCTTATGATGTTTCCCCATAACTTTGTTTCCTTCTTTTTGTTCATAGTCCCTAAAAACAAAATTCACAAAAAGGCCATTGGCTTACATCGTTTAGCCTCTAAATAGCACTCTATGCATTCAAAGGGACCTATAACTTGTTAACTTTCTGCTTGATAATGGTCTGTTTGTTTGTTTCAGCACCAATGGGACAGTGATCAACATGTCCAAAGTGGTGAAGAAACAGATGCACTTACTACAAAATGGGGATGTCATTTACTTTGTGTACAGGAAGAATGAGCCAGAACAAAGTACGTTATTTTTTTCTTTTCACATTTGTTAAGCGTTTTCTGTTTTGGTATTACAGTTGCTTTCAAAAATATGACCCAGATTAGCCACATCACTCATCTATTTTCTTTTTTGCAGACATTGCTTACATGTATCAGACCATCAGGCCACAAGAAAGTGCCTCACAGGACGTTGAAGGTAAACCGATATTGATAACATTTCATTCAGATGTTTCTGTTTGTTATACAGATGTTCATTTAGCTATAGCCTGTCAGCAGAAAAGGACAGTTGTTTCATAGGAAGAGAGCGCGTTAAAGCAAGCTCACACTAGAGGACTGTAAGACTGCCTGAATCGCTGTGGTGCTCACACTACTCAACAAGGTGTATTGTCGTAGCAGTGTGCATATGACACAACACAATGGAGACTAGATGTACACACTACAAGACCTTTGGTCAAGAGAAATAAGGTTGGGTCAAAAAAAAAATGTTTTCTTGCATAAATTCAAGCAAAAAATTTGTGATTACAAGATTTTTTTCATTTTATACCCTCTGCACTGTGATTGGCTGTATTAGTTCCACCTTGCCATTGCATCGCACACACAACAAGATCATGTGACGATAATATCAAATAGGTTTGAAAATATTGCAATGTTTGTGACTGCTGACCACATCAAACACAGATTTGGCCGTGACCTGGGAGATTTGTCACAGACTTTGGAAATCCAGCCAAAAGTTGTGTAGTTTGACCTTGCCTTTACTACATTTTGAAGAATAGAGAGAGCTTACAAAACTTCTTTTTTTTTTATTCCTTTGGAAGAATATGCACAGATGAATCACTGATCCCAATTTCTGACAGAATTTTTCTTTTTTGAGTGAAACTATTTCTCTAAGTTACTGTTTTCTCTTTGTGGTCCCCACAGATGCTGGGATAGAAGAAGATTCTGATCTAACAGAAACCGAGAGTGAACCAGCACCAGTAGAGCCTGTTATTGTGAAGCCTCTACCCCAGTCTGAGCATGAGGACCCCCAGCCATCTACCTCCAGCTCGTCCTTCCACTTCTACAACATGCCCTTATCTGCCTGCTCTGGTAATTACAGTCCACACTGTATTATGCACTTTCCTGCAAGTTGCTTTGATAAGAAAGTGATTATTATATTATTTGTAAATGCAATGTCTTTTTTGGCAGCTGTTCATCTATGCTTTGAGTTTTTCAAATTTACAGTGTTTGACATAGCATCTACATTTTTAATCCAGATACATTTGAAAACTGCGTTTTTGTTTAAAAACGCTCTCCGTCCACAATAGCATTTTCCGACATTTTGGTGTGGATGAGAAACTTTTGAAAAACACATGAAAATGCTAAATTCACCTTACTGTGCATGCGTAAAACCTCACAAAAGCTCACTGAGATAGTACAGACGAAAAAATAAATAATACATTTATTTTATTAATTCTTCTGATTGGATGATTGTATATAGCAACATATCTAACCATTCACTGATGCGTCTAGGTCGCACTCAGCCACCATATGTTTGGTCTAAAACGCAACTGCTCAACCGCAGGATAGCAAATGTGTGTAAATTTTTGCAGGATTGTGATATGAAGAGTGTGCCAAGTAACATATTTTAGCAACAGTGTGAAAGTGAATAGAAATATCAATACCAATGTCTATTGGTACAAAATGCATCACATGACTAAAGTTACGTCATCGTTTTTAAATACCTCCGTTTTGACAGTCCACACTACAACGCGCAAACGACGTTTTCAAATTCATCCACTTAGGAGAGTGTTTTCAAAAACGCCATCTCAGTGTGGATGGAAGGCCAAAACGGAGAGAAAAAGATACGTTTTCAAAAGAAATGTGTTAGTGTGGACAAGGCCATAGTCAAAAAATGCTTATGTGTACCATTTAGCAGATGTTTCTGCAAAGAACCCAGTCAGTTCCTCGGTTGTTCGTAAAGGAGAATCAGAGATGACCGCACCAGCAGGCAGCCCCGGGGAGCCGGTCATGAATCACACCCGCCTGAAGTGGACCTACTGGACTGAGGGAGGACAGCAGACGGAGCCGGAGATGGAAATGCAGAGGAAAAGAAGAAAAATTGACAGAGGTGCTGTAACACACTGTTTTGGAAAAAGGAATATATGTGATGCACTTAAAATATTTTATGATTTCTGTCTATTTTGAGCGTTCTGAGCATCTGTATTTCAACATGTCAGTGAGATGCATTTTCATAACTCAACATAGTCATTTTCAGAGTACTTTGAAAGTGTCTAGAAAGCAATCTGTGATAAATCTGGCAACATGATTGAGTGTCGTACATCATAATGTGTGCTATTTTAGTGAAAGAAATACAGTAAATGATAGGGTGACGTGTTGGCAAAAGGGTTTGACACTGTCACAAGCCAGATATGAACCAGTATCACCCTCATAAGCACATGCACTAACTGCTAGTTTAAGATTGCTATGTGCAGCATTTCAAAAGTTTGGTTTTGGTAAGGTTGTTTTTTTTTAATGTTTTTGAAAAGTGTTTTTTGCTCACCTAGGATGCATTTATTTGATAAAAAAATTACATTAATCTTGTGAACTATTTTTAGTTTGAAATAACTTTCTACTTTAATACATTTTAAAATGTTATTTATTGCTATGATGGCAAAGCTGTATTTTCAGCAATCATTACTCCAGTCTTCAGTGTCACATGGTACTTGAGTAACATTTCTTCTTATTATAATCATGTTGAAAATAGTTGTGCTGCTTAATACTTTGGTGGAAACAGTGATGCATATTTTTGAAGATTCTTTGATGAATAGAAAGTTAAAATAACAGATTTTATTTTTGGGCAATTCCACGCAAAAATGTCACATCCATAACGCCAACTAAATACCATGGCATTGTGTTGGTGTTATGGATGTGACAGTTTTGCGCGGAATTGCCCTTTTAAAATAGAAATCTTGTAACGTTATACATGTCACTTTTTGATCAATTTAATGCATCCTTGCTGAATAAAAGTATTCATTTCTTTAAAAAAAATCTTGCTGGCTTTAGAACAGTAGTGTATATCTGGAATTAAAATGTGTTTCGGATCTGTTCTACAATATGAACACTTTTAAATGTGATGTTTATTTATCGATCTGTCTTGCAGATGATCAGAATGGGTTTGGATCTACTCTCAGTGAATCTGCTGTTTCTGCAGCAGATCCTCTGGTCCCTATCAGAGGAGCAGCGGGAAAAGAGAAAACTGAGGGAGCCACAACAGACAAGATGGAAGAATCCCTCACATGCATCGTCTGCCAAGACCTGCTGCATGACTGTGTCAGGTCAGTCCAGTGTGCGCAAATCAACACCTAAACCCGATTGGACATGTTGGCCAACATAAATCCCTTTGTTGTTTTCTTAATGTAAACCTTTATACAAATCCTTTAAAGAAAGATTTTAATAAGGTGTGTGGAGGCTGAGTTGGAATGAATTTTCGGTTAATGTGTGTGCTTCCTTACAGTCTTCAGCCCTGCATGCATACATTTTGCGCTGCCTGTTATTCTGGCTGGATGGAACGTTCCTCCTTCTGCCCCACCTGCCGATGTCCTGTGGAGAGAATCCGTAAAAACCACATTCTCAACAACCTGGTGGAGGCTTACCTTCTCCAGCACCCAGGTACTGTATCACACACAACCTAGCCAAAGAGATAAATAGTCAATATCAAAGAGTTTACAGAGATGTGTTATTTTTTTTAAGTGTATTTGCTGCTAAGAGTTTGCACTTTTAATCCATTTAAACTACTTTGCACAAATAGGATGGTGAGGTAAAACAGTCTCTTATGCTCATCAAGACTGCAATTATTTAGTCAAAAATACAGTAAGAACAGTAATGTTGTGAATTAGTTTTACAATTTAAAATGTTTATTATTGTAATATTTTGTAAAATGTCATTTATTCTTGTGATGTAAAGCTGAATTTTCAGCAGTCATTACAGTGTCACATGATCCTTTAGAATTCATTCTAATATGCTGATTTGGTGCTAAAAAAATAGATTTTGTTGTCTTATTATCATTGCTGAAAACAGTTGTGCTGCTTAATATTTTTGTAGAAACTTGATGCATTTTTTTTCCAGGATTCTTTGATTAATAGAAAGTAAAAAAAAAAGCATTTATTTGAAATATATATATTTTCGGTAACATTATAAATGTCCTAACTTACCTTTAATTGCATCCTTGCAGTATAAAAGGAGTCGTTTCTTTAAAAACTTTGCTGGCTTCCAACTTTTGAACAATTTCTTAAAATGTATTGTTTTGCTCTCAGAGAAGTGTCGGAGTGAAGATGACTTGCGCAGCATGGATGCCCGGAACAAGATCACGCAGGACATGCTGCAGCCGAAAGTCGAGCGCTCCTTCTCGGACGAGGAGGGCAGTTCAGACTATCTGTTTGAACTCTCAGACAATGACAGTGACATTTCTGACATGAGGTCAGCATCTTTACACAGTGTTATCCATTCAGAGCCTTGTGTTTTTTTGTTAAAAGGAAGTGCTTGTCATATATATATGCAGTATATTCACTTCAACCTCCTGGAAAACCCAGTTATCTAATTATTGTAGTGTTTTGTATTTTATAAATTATATTAAAGTTTAGCTGAAATTTGATGATTAAAATAGTAGACGTCCAGTAGGTTCTAAATATAGATACCCAGCCTGATTAACTTTGTTTGTACACAGTCAGCCCTACATGATGTGTCGGCAGTGTCCGGGCTATCGGAAGGAGCTCAGCTCTGCCCTGTGGATCTGTGAGCCTGCTCAATCTGAGGGACCAGCTAAAGTGCCTGGAGACGGGCCCTCTACATCCTCCGGTACCTCCACAGGTCATTCACGCTCACATTTGAGCCTAAACCATGCACTCACACACACACCAACAGAGAAAGCCATGCCCTTCTAGCTATGCTGAAATCCTCTGTTTTCCCACTGCAGCTCCTCAGGAGTTCAGGTGTGCTCCTCAGGGCAGTCACCTCATCTGCACCTGCTGCCTGCAGCCCATGCCTGACCGACGCTTCGAGTACCTTCCCCCTCAGATGTCCCCGCAGCACTGTGAGTGGCCCTGACACCTGTCCATCAATGTTCTCAGGCCTACTGCAGTCACCTGATGATTTGTTGTCCGCTCCTTTGAACAGGTATGGTGTGCCAGAAACCTTTCTGTCATGTGTACTGGGGCTGCCAGCGGATCGGTTGTCACGGCTGCCTTGCGCATTTCAGCGGTAGGTTTCTGTCTGGTTAAGATTTCTGTATGATATTTTTCTGCCTGTGTTATTTTATAATAATGATTATGGATATTTCTCCTCACAGATCTTAACCTTAATGACAAATGTCTGGATGGAGTTTTTAATGGCAATCAATATGAGTCTGAAGTCCTTCAGGTATGTACAGTTCTTTTGCTTATATTTGAGACCAGTATTATTAATGTACTATTATAGTATTTTTGAATGCACTGACACTATTGGATGAAAAGTAAACTTGAACTGAATAAAAGCTGGATGATGACATCACTGCAGAGCTGCTTTATGGCTGAATTGAATTTCATAATTGATGAACTTTACAAGTATTACACTTTTAACTTGTCCAGTATTGTGCTACAGACATGCATGCAACCTCTAACCAAAATCATATGACCTTTTTTTGCCTGATGAATGATAAAATGGGCAAATTAAAATATGGAACTGTGATTAATCTTAAAGGGTTAGTTCACCCAAAAATGAAAATGATCCCATAATTTACTCACCCTCAAGCCATCCTAGGTGTATATGACTTTCTTCTTTTAGCCAAACACAATCAGAGTTCTATTAAAAAAAAAAATTCTGGCTCTTCCAAGCTTTATAATGGGAGTGAATAGAGTTTTTAGAAGCCCCAAAAAAGTGAATCCGTCCATCATAAAAGTAATCTATATGGCCGGGGGGTTAATAAAGGCCTTCTGAAGTGAAGAGAATGTGTTTTTGTAAGAAACATATTCATATTTAAAGCTTTATAAGCCATAATCACTGGCTTCCGGTAACGGCTGTACGTGAGTCTAGTTCCGGCGGAAGAGTGACCTCTGACCTGACGCATGTCGTACGATGTAGGAGCAGCGTAAGCTTAGGTGAGAGTAGACGCCTCTCGCGGTTCAAACAAACTCAAGCTCCTCTTCTCTCATATATCTAAATCCTCTGACATGTCTCTTTAAAAATTCTCCTTTTAGACTTCTAGTTCGCGACCGGTGTTTTGTTTTGCTCTGTCCTCTGTGCTTCTACATTTGTCAACATGTCATGCGTCGGGTCAGAGGTCACTCTTCCGCCAGAACTCGACTCGTGTATGGTCATAAATATTTTCTTAGAAAAATAGTGCTTTGCTTCAGAAGGCCTTCATTAACCCCCTGGAGTCGTATGGATTACTTTTATGATGGATGGATGCGCTTTTTTGCCTAAGGTACCATTTACTCCCATTATAAAGCTTGGAAGCACCAGGATATTTTTTAATGTAACTCTGATTGTGTTTGACTGAAAGAGGAAAAGTCATATACACCTAGGGCGGCTTGAGGGTGAATAAATTATGGGATAATTTTCATTTTTGTGTGAACTAACCCTACAGTACACCCTACAGTAAGATGTTAGTGCAATAAAAAAAATCTTGATTTTTTTTTTTTTTTTTTTCTTGATTCAGCAGAAAAGGCAGATTTTTTTTTTTTTTTTTTTTTTTTTTAATTAGCATTTTTCATGTTTTAATTAGCCCATAACGATATAAGGACCTTGGTTACCTTTGCAAAAGCACCCCTCCCATTTTCTTTAGAAAATGTAACAAGTTAATTATTAGGAGGATGTTTTACCAGAAATATTTAGTTTTAAATTCAAGTGTTATTTGAATGCTATAACTGTATAAGCTCCGTGTTTGTTGATCGTTTGTGCTTTCTTTGTGGCAGAACTATTTGACTTCTCGAGGACTGAGCTGGAGGCACATGTTGCAGGAAGCGCTCCAGGCTGTACAGCAGGGCCTGTACCATCTCTCTGGTAATATTGAGAATTGTTGAGGCTAGGTGATAGAAGGAAAATTATATTGCAATATTCTTAAACATTTTGTGGGATATGCTATATTTATCACAATATGCACGTTTTTGTGAAAAGTGATTGTGGAGTGTTGGTTTCACACAAAGTCCCTATAAGGCAAGTCATTTTACTCGGCGGCCATCTTTGTAAAGCCTCTCGGGCAGCTATTTCAGTCATACAAGTACAGCTCTTATCTCTTTGAACATGGAAACATCAAATTCTCCAAAGCTGCTTATGATTTCATATTTGAAATCACCAATGAAATCTGACAACAACTGTCTCATAAATGTTTCTAAACGCTCAAATCATGACAAAAGAAATGGTGGTTTTCAGGCTGCAGTGATGCAATGACTTATTTAGAAAGCGGGACTTATCTCACCATATTGTGCGTTACACTTTCTCTCCCATTCATAATGATATAAGTGCACTGTCTTTGTATATCGAAAGTCTTTAGTTTTACATCACAGAGATCTTTTTTTCTAACAAGCCTTTCGTCTTTTTCTCAGTCGGAACATAAATTGATTTGAATGCATATTTTCCAACAATGCGGATTCAAAAATTTCAGCTGATTCGTCCTTTTGCTACCAACAAGAAATGAAGTCAGTTCAACTACTACTATTTGATTCAATCAGTGATTGATGCCCTGTTGTAATTATTTCAGATTACAGAATCACTGGCAACTCTTTCCTGTGCTACTGCTGTGGACTTCGCACTTTTAGAGAGATTGCATACAAATACAGAGAGCGTATTCCTCCATCAGAGCTGCCGGGTAAGACTCATATGCATTAAAGTAACACAAAGCTACACAGTCATATTAGTGTCACAGAATTAATGTCGTGCCACACATCAAGCCAAATCTATAAAACTACAGAATAAACTGGAAGTGATGCAGTGAGTTTGCTTGTTTTTCCACAGATGCTGTGACCACCAGACCAGACTGTTACTGGGGGCGCAACTGTCGGACTCAAGTGAAAGCACACCACGCTTTGTAAGTGAAACCACAGTTGATCATATCTTGTCCATCCTCTGAAATGCTCCATACTTGAATCCACCAGTAGAGGGCAGCTAATGCACATCTATGTAGTGTCAGTCTGAAGTACAACAACATGGATCTGTATGCTAGTACATTTATAAAAAGTCTTTAAATGATCATAATCCTATATCTCTGATGACACACAATGATCAATCTTAATCAGTAATTTTGTATTCTCCTCTTTCAGGAAATTCAACCACGTGTGTGAGCAGACGCGGTTTAAGAACTAAAGCTAGTGGAGCGACGCTTGATTTGACCGTAGCTTTATTAGCATTGCTGCGGGCAGGTGTTATACCTCTTTTTCTCCTCTAGATGGCATCTTTACATATGCAAAAGTCAATCAGATGATGATAAACCAATCATCCTTGAAGTATGGTTTCAGCATATGGAAACACTTGATCTGGATCTGCACTGTGTGTAGAGACAGACACTAATTTTCCATGATGGATTGACCGTCACACTTTCAGTATGCACACTTCATTCCACTATGGATTCATGTCACATCTCTGCTTGTAATTGTAAAACGAATCTACGTTGGCAATCACTTTTTCTTTCAAAAAGCTTTTTAGCTTAAACAATATATAATATACAAATGATATAACTAACCTTTGGTGCCTAAGAGTTGACTTTAAGTGTCACAGTTCTTTCAAATGTTATGTGTGACATCTCAGTGTATTACTAGTATTATTATTATTATGTTCTGCTCAAGACATTTACGTGCTACTGAGAACATTGAAAATGTATGTTATAAAAATGGGATGATTGTGTTCTAGAGGTGACTGATCAAGTGCACTAAACTGACATGTTAGCCCTTGTGTGTGTATTTGTTCTTTCATTTGCAGGGCTGTTCTAAAGGCATATGAGGTTGTTTTTTTTTTTGTGTGTGTTTTTTTAATATAAAACAAGACTGAGGGTTATATCGCACTGCTAGGGATAATCAAGTCAAATCTGATTTATAATATAGATGGGCACGTCTTATGTTTATGGCATTTTTGCTGTTGCCTCTGGGGAAATGTTTATGAAATTCATATGCAAACTAGCCAGTTTCAGCTAGTTGATGCTTTTCCCAGTGTTTTCTTAGGTCACTAACATATTTTAGGTTTCCTTTCACCTGTAGCTTTGGTTGGGTTATGTAGGTAGATGGTAAGGCCATATAATAGCTGTTTAAATATTTTCTAACTAGGCTAGAGCTGTATTTCTATACTAGAAAATAGTTATTTCCATCTACCCCAGAAGTTGCATTTCAGTTGATGTGTACATTTAACACTCAGCTCTATTTGTTGTTGAACTCCGTAAACCACATTGGTTTCAGCCAGTTTTAGTTTTTGTACATGCATCCATTATGTGATCCATTAAACTGTAACCACAATCAGTCATTAAAATGTGGCATTAAGCTTCAAGCCACATGAAAATTCTTAAAGTTAAGAACATTTTTACCCTTCAACTTGAACTTTTCTTTATGTTTGAGGTTGTTTCTTCTGCTATAAAACCCATTTAATTCATGAAATATATATATTTTTACCTAAAAGTTGGTGCCTCACCTTGCAGGGAACTTTTACTGCATTACTGTTAGATGATATTGTTGAAAAAGGGTGTAATGCCTCCTTTATTTTTCGACCTTGTGCCATATTTTTCGGCTCGGTGGTCCCTCACACCAAGACATTCTTCAGAGGCTCAGATTAGACTTCCTACAACCATAGAGGTCAATTCTCTACAACCCTCAACTGCTCTTTAATGAAGGTGGACAGAATGGCTCAGCACTCTAAAACCTCACACACTAAACTAATGGCATCTGACAAACGCCCACATTTGGTGGATTTGCTTCAGTTCATTAGTGAATGTTACGTTGTGGTTAGGATCACAGAATAAGTCACCCTACCCTTACTTTTCTCTACTTTGGCAATTTGTTTGTACAATGAAGTTTAGTGCTGCAAATTAATGGTTGCTTGCACCTGTTTAATCTCTCTCTCTCTCTCTCTCTCTCTCTCTCTCTCTCTCTCTCTCTCTCTCTCTCTATATATATATATAAAATTTTCATTTATGCCTTTGGTCGATGCATTTTTAAGTAACTTTCCCTAAATTGTATCATATTGTATATTAACTGGTATGCAAAATATTACTTTTTAAAAAATGCGAAAATATGCACACACACACACACACACATATATATATATATATATGCAGGATTATTTGTCATACCAATTAATATACAATCAGATAAAAATCTGATTACACCTTTCTAAATATCTACATGCACATGTTATAGTTTTCTTTGAAACAGGCTCTTGTATGCACCTAAAAGGTGGTTTTAATGAAATTCAATGGTGTTATGATGTAAGCTCTAAAGCGGGTCTCATACTATGAACTCTTAAAATCTGCAGGAATGATTGAGGGATTTATTCGGGGTTGGTCCCGAGTGTTAGGGAAGCTTTGGAGGCTGCTTTGCATTTGCTGAAAGGGAAATGTATTCCACAGCAAATATTTACTTGCATGGGTGGGAAGTTTTTTTTTTTTTTTTTTTTCTTCCTTCTTTCAGAAAAGGCTTTTTTTAAAATGTTTTATTTCTACCTCAAAGTTTAAACTGGGGCTTTCAAATGGGGAGGAAAAAAAAAAAACTTTGTTTATCAGTAACTATAGAGAAGCACATATAATAGCACTGTAAGTTCCATAATTGAATTAGCGCTTGCTGTGCCTCATGTTTGTAATGCCTAGAAATAAAACCTTGTCTAATTTACTGCACTAATAATAAAAGACTACATTCAATTATATGACTCTCCTTTCTATGCATATTCTGAAATGATTGTACAGAAGCCACACAACTTCACTATACAATGTTTATTTGCATTAAATGTTAGTTACTGCATTTTAAATGTCTGTACAGTGATCAATTCCCTTTATAATCCATCAAAATCAATACAGTTGACAATATTACTGCATTCAGGAAAACACCATATAACGAAAACAGTTGCATTATATATGAAATTGTTATAAAAATATGATTGTATAAACAAAATTTCAGTTATTGCATCAGTGCATATTTAGCAGCATAGATGATTGCCAAAAGGCACATAGTAAGTGAAAAAGGAGGTGAAAAAAAAAGAACAATTGGAATTATTTGTAGAACAGTTTTTAACATGAAATGAATTATGCAGTGCTTGTGTCCCTGGAGAATTACGAATATGCTATTTCAAATGTTTTACTAACACACACATTCTTTTTTCTTTTTTTTTTTAACAGAACAATACGTGTATTGGACCCATGTTGATTAAAAAAAAAAGTTGAAGTCGAGAGAGATGCAAAGCAGCTTTCTACTAGATCTGCTAATTGGTCTTCTACGTGTTGCAAAGGGATTAGGAACAAGCCTTATTGTTCATAGAGCAGATATATGGAATTTCATAACGAAAGTAACAATGCACCCAGTCTACAACTCGAACTCTTAGTAGTGAGTGGAATTACGTGATCATTGTTAACAGTTTCTCTTATACATACACGAGTACTTTCAAAACAATTGCAGGTTATAAAATAATATACTGTTAGATGGTTTTATATTTAGCAAATGAACTGTGCTGATACAATAACAGGAAGAACAATAAGTGCTTTCATTTTTCATTCGTGCCAATATTCCAAACAAAACCCCTTTCAAATTCCACGGTACATTGTCACACACCAAATATGTGCTGAAGACACCAGGAGCAGCTCATAAGATGTGCGTTTTCAGTCCCGTTCTGATCATCTATTGGCTGAATCGGTCACATGACCATCATACTTAAACTTCGTGGCACTGGCAGACTGTTTCTGAAGTCACAGTTAACAAGAGAGAGCTGAAGGATCCTGCGTCTCCAACGTCCCACCACGACCTCCCCTCCCTAAAGAGGTTGGATGGATGCTGGCGACTTGGCTTTTGGATAGCAGTGGCATCTTTGTGCCTTCAAACATCTGTCCATTCATCCTCAAAGACTTCTCTGGAGGTTCTGCTGACACAAGAGGCTGTCGGTCTTCCTCTTCCGAGATAGCAAACACAGGTACAGTGACGTGATCGTCCTCCACGCTTGATACTTCAGCTTGGTCCTGCTGCTGGCTGGTGTCGGAGAGCGTGTTTGAGGTTGCAATTCCATTGGCTTGTGGTTTGGAGGACTCGGACGTGCCAGAGAGCAGGCCAAAGCATGGAGTGTTGAAACGGGTGCGTCGCAGGTTGCTGGTGGAGTTGAGCCGTCGCTGGCGCTGGGCGGGTTGAGTCAGGGGGTACGAGGCATTGCTCACGAAGGAGTCGGAGTGGCAGCTGTTGGCATGACTGTGAAGAGGGGCATCAGAAAGGACCTTTCCTCTTCCAGCATCTGTAGCTGTGCTTGGGAGTCCCTGAGTGCACATTGTCACAGTCAATTTAAAAAACAAAACAAAAAAAAAACCTTGCATAAAATTTTCTTTTATTACTATATCTATCCTAAAAATACAACACCACTATTTTCTTTCCTGTGTTGATATTTCTTATTGAAACAGGATGTTTCAAGTAATGAGAAACATTGATGGGCTCTTCAAACTAATTCAATTATTTTTTTTCGGACTTAAACCTTTTAATCCTTCACATCATGTGCATGGCTGTTTGTGATGACAACTTTAATAATACTGGGATGTTACAGTTCTCAAAATACAAAATAATGTACTTTGTGTTGCAAACACTGAAGACTGGAGTAACGGCTTCTGAAAAATTCAGCTTTGACTTCACAGAAATAAATTATATTTCAAAATACATTCAAATAGACAAAAAGTTGTTTTAAATTGTATTTCACAGTTTAATAATATGATCAATATTGATGAACATAGGAGACTTCTTAGTATACCTTACTTACAGCATGAAAGAAAAACTTCGAAAAGCAATTGATTTTTTTGCCACCACCCATGCTTACTTACACACTTGAAAGAAACAAAAAGTGATAAAGAAAAACATTATGATGAACGTTCTTCATCGTGGTCATCGTTAAGAGCGCATTTATGGGTCCGAATGATAGGTTGTCAATTTTACAAATTTGTAAGAATTTGTAAAAATGTCACTAATGAAATTTGAATCATATTTTTTATGATTTTTTTCATTATGTGTCATTACTCACACTGTCCACCAGCTTGGTGAAAGGGCTGTTTGCGTTCCAGCTGCACCATTTCTTATGGAGTTGAGGAAGAGGAGGAAGGAGATCCTGGAAGGTTCGGACACTCCACGCTCGTGGTCGTGTGCTGTTTGTCGATCCGGTTTGGCTGCTCTTTATCACAGTAGGCAGTGCTGGATCTGGAGTCGACCAGTCGAAGGGGCGGCTGGGTCCAGTGTCACTGTGTCTCAGGAAACGCTCTCGTTGCTACAAAAGAGAGAACAAAGAGTTTTTTTTTAAACTGGCCAACACTATAAACCCCTCTATGTTGTAATAAATACTTGATATGGTAGCACTACTAATTCTATAGATTAGTACTTGTCAGGCACTTTAGATAGTGCACTAAATGCAAAAAGATAAGTACAAATGGTCAGAATCACATTATCTTGGAAATATTATGCATTTGTATTGTTCACTTGTGTAATGAGTTTTACCCTGTAGTGGATGTTCACTACGCAGAATAAACAATAATATTTATTTATTATATTTTATTGCATGGCTCTGTGGAATACTTCATTCTGATTGGTCAATCGTGCCATCAAGCGGTATGTTGTAACACAGGCCCATCCGGGTAACTGAAGTCGGCACTTTAAGCTTGCTAGGAATGACTGTATTAGATGCCCATCTAGTTTGAACCGTGCTAGAAACTGCTCTCTTAACGGAAGCTTTGCATTTAAAGACCTAATAAAATATTTCAACTCAGATCAATATTTCATGTCTAACTATTTACTTTCGTGGCAAGTGGCCGTGTAATAAGTGGGATAATGTACATCCAGCCGGTTGTTATCACAGAATAAACCCAGACAGGGTGATCAGGACCCTGACGCAAAGGGATATATTGTAATATATTATATTATACTATAAAAAAAATTACTTTATACATTTTCAAAAGTTTGGGGTCAGTAAGATTTTTTTTAAAGAAATAAATACTTTTATTCAGCAAGGATGGATTAAAGTGAGAGTTTCTATTTGTCTTTCAAAAAAAAAATTTTTTTACAAAAATAATATGCAGCACAACTGTTTTCACCATTGATAATAAAAATAAATGTTTCTTGTGACAATGAAGACTGGAGTAAAGATGCTGAAAAGTCAGCTTTACCATCACAGGACTATTATATTATTTATATTATAAAAACACGTGTTAAATGTGTTTACCACTTTCATCAAAAAGGAATTCTCAAAAGAAGTATTATCAGATATTTGAGGAAACGGAAATCCATGAAGATTGTACAACATAATCTATAATACTACTATAATTACCTTGATAATACAATTAAATAGTTTCAGAATGAGTCCAGTGTGTGAACTTTGTAAGCCACTTTCCTGACTAAGTAATTTGGGCTTCATAAATGGTCAAAATCACTGACTCCAAGTTACTGGAAATGAAATTTTATAATGAATAAACTTTCATTAGTGTAAAGGATCTAATAAATGTGGGACTTTGGCTTCCAGTGCAGTATGAGCCTGCTGACCAACTTTTGCCTTAGGAGTTGCTTTAGTAGGATTCAAATGGATTTCTCCCATTCTCTTGAGCAGTTTCAGACGCCGTGGCAGAGACTGTGATCTAAATGGGGTCCACGAGACCTCCAAATGTGTCAGTCAGCTGAGTCAGCTGTTAACTGGACATGTGCAGCGTGTGGGTGAGTATCAGAGGGGGTTTTCTCATCAGTGGGAGTTTGACAGTCCTCACACATGATCTCTTGCAGCTCCCCATGTCTAGACGAGTATTATGCAGGGTTTAATCTTGAGCTGTTCTGGCACTGTTCCATAAATTAACCAAGACAATACCAAATTGTCTGGTTGTGGGCAAATGCAAAAAACAAATATGGATAAAGAAACTACAGCGCCAAACAGTTAGCAGGAACCCAGCCGGACACCGCAGAGACGCAGGTTTCTGATTCTTCTCAAACCTCCTTGGATGAACACACAGCTTGGCAAATTTTTCATGCCACATTTCAGAGCCAAAGCAGCATGGACCACACACACACACACACACACACACACACACACACACACACACACACACACACACACACACACACACACACACACACACACACACACACACACACACACACACACACACACACACACACACACACACACACACACACACACACACACACACACACACACACACACACACACACACACACACACACACACACACACACACACACACACACACACACACACACACACACACACACACACACACACACACACACACACACACACACACACACAGAGAGCTGTAGCTGGGAAATTGGCTACAGACTTATAGCATTCATTAGTCAGAGCTATTAGTGGGCCAGCTCCCCCTGAAGTGAAGCCTCCCCAGCCTCTAGTGAAGAGCTACTTCTCTGCCCCTCATCCAGCACATCATCACACACCATGAAGCTTGGCCTCCATCAGCGTACTACACTGAATTGTTTTCAGCATGAATAGCTGGTGCAATGTCATGAAGAACGTTTGAAACTACCAAGCAAATGTAAACAGAGTATCAAACAATTTAAAATATATAAAAGATATCAGAGTGACCTTCAAAAGTATTTGGACACTTTGCATTAGACAACAAACTATCAAAAAAAAGTGGCATCTGAAAAAAAAAAATTGTGCAGGTTATTTATTCAACAATAACTTGATTCACTTTTCAGTGGATGTATATAAGGCCATTTTCCCTGAAGTTCACAGTCACAAATTAGGTTCCAAAGGAGAAAGTCTGAAAACCACTCTGCTGTTTAGGCTTTCTTTTGTGTTCATTGCATGAAGGACAACAAAATGATATGTGTCATCCTCTAGTTACTGCATTACATTTAAAAAGAAAGGAAAATTTAAATAAAGGGAAATATAAAAATAAATAAAAATAAGAAGTACATAGACGTACAGACGTAACAAGATGTACACATATACATATACAGTACCAGTCAAATTACATTTTAAAATATATTTAAAAAGAGAACCATTATTTTAAATTGTAATAATATTTCATAATATTACTGTTTTTTTTTTTTTTTAACTGCAGGCTTGATGAGCATAAGAGACTTCTTTCAAAAACATTAAAAATAGTAATGTTTCCAAACTTTTGACTGGTACTGTACATATACACATGTACACGTACACGTACACGTACACACACACACACACATATATATATCTACTATTGTACAAAAGTTTAGGCCCAGTAAGATTTAGTTTTTGTTAAGAAATGTTTTTTTGAGCAGCAAATCATCATATTAGACTGATTTCTGAAGGATCATGTGACACTGAAGGCTGGAGTAATGATGCTGAAAATTCAGCTTTGAAATCACAGGAATAAATTACTTTTTAAAATATATTAAAACAGAAAAGAGTTATTATAAATTGCAAAAATATTTCACAATATAAAAATTTGTATTGTATTTTTGATCAAATAAATGCGGCTATGGTGAGCATAAGAGGCTTTTTACATCAACATAAAAAAAAAACGTATCAACCCCAAACTTCTGAACGGTAGTGTATATACAAAATATATCAAAGTTTCTCATCTATTTCTGGATGTAGAAATGTAGGAGAAGAATCAGATACTCACAGTATGTGGAGAGAAGGGCAGTTGGGCTGAGGTGGGTGCAGAAGCGATGACAAAAACCTCATCTGTGCCCAGCTCTAATTCAGTAAGACCACTGGAGAACAGCTGCAGATCACTCTTCTCCGACACGTCACAAGCTTCAGAGCGCCGTGAACATGTGGAATGTCAAATTTATAATATGACTGTAAATACTTCAGTTTAACGCATATATAAAAAGCTAAATAACTGTTTGTATTTGTCATGGTGCCTAAAAAAAATAAAAAGGAAAACATTTAAGTTCTCTAGCTGGTACGATTAGACCAATTTAAAGAAAGGGGGATTTTCTGATTTAGAGCTTAGTATAAAGCCGATGTAAGTACTGCATATATTCTCGACCTCCCATTAAGATATAGTGACTTCATACATTTGTGTTTAGGAAATATTCATGGCTCAGAAAAAAAAAAAAAAAAGTGTGTTTTTTTTCTTCATAATTTCATTTGAAATGGTTACTGCTGAACTTTCACAAAATCATACTGTGCCACCCTAAAGTCATCAACAAATACAGGTTTAACAGCTGGGTCCATATGTTTAGGACTGTGAGTAATAGTTCATTTATCATTAATACTAATGATACTTATTGCAATTAAATATATTTTTATTGGAATTGAATCAAAAGTTCAATCTGTGATCTTTTTCTACATTTTATATTAGTAGTAAATGGGGACACAAATGGCGCAGTCTCCGGAGAAACAGAAAAACCTCACACATAACTTTCATATTATTATTTCACATATCATTTTGCATGAAAAATAATGAAATGCACCTTGTTGTTTCTGTTGAAACATAAAACAAATGGCATTGTTTTGCTTCAAATGCAGTTATTTCCAGGTGGTTTGAATAGAGAAGGAAATTCACTTTTCAGCAAGCTACACTCTAATGGAGTTCTCGTAGTCTTGCAGTACTGTTCTTGAATTTCAGTAATTTAGCTTTTTATCTGTTCCTTGAAGAGCCAAATCAATCTTAAATGTATAGGTTCAGATAGGGGACAAATGAACTCAACAGCTTTACCGAAAGGAACCCAGTGACCCTAAGGTTCGCTTCATCTGACAACATCAATGAAGAAAACAATACACCGTGGGAGAGAGAGAGAGAGAGAGAGAGAGAGAGAGAGAGAGAGAGAGAGAGAGAGAGAGAGAGAGAGAGAGAGAGAGAGAGAGAGAGAGAGAGAGAGAGAGAGAGAGAGAGAGAGAGAGAGAGAGAGAGAGAGAGAGAGAGAGAGAGAGAGAGAGAGAGAGAGAGAGAGAGAGAGAGAGAGAGAGAGAGAGAGAGAGAGAGAATCATGGACTGAGGGAGTGATATGGAAGGGAAAATAAAACGAGGTAGTAGACGCATAAAGACATACTAAGCACCTGTATGGGACAGACTGCGGTTGAGGGAATGGTTGTTGTTGTCGTTCACTGTACCCAGCTGCTGCTCCAAGTCATTAGGAGAAACCCATCTGCAGCTCACTCACATCTGCCGCTGAATTTAGCACTCCTTCTGGAGCCTACAACACAGTACCTCACATTATTTCTACATGAACAGACAGGGTCCAAAATGAACACTCACCAAGCACCTAATCTCAGAACAAACTGAAGACTCGCCACCAGAAAGAAAAAGAGGAACAAAATCACTGTGTATTCATGTTTTTGTGACAGAGATCAAGACTGCTCATCTAATATTTAAGGAGCAACAATTTACACAATTCAATTGTCACATGTATGTATGTATTATGTATACAGTGTATATATATATACACATACACGTCTCATATTTTGACTTTACCTCTGAGCTGATAGAAGATGAAGCATTGGCTCCTTTCGCGCATAGTTTCGGTCTGGGAATAGAACAATACAAATAACATTATCTTGTTTGTTTTTACTGTCACTGTTATTGGTCATCAAGTGTTCTATTAAATGAGTGTTTACTTCTTTACTTCTATTTGAAACAACATTCAAATATCTGCTATGAATTCTGCTAGGACATGGTGAAAACTGTCTGTATGCTCACAGTAGGAGTTTTGGTAGGAGTAAGTTGCAGGGTGAATCAGAAAGTGATGCTTTAAAATCGAATGTAATTGCATGACCTCTGAAGCCTAGAGAGGTCAGGTCATCAGTAAAGAAATGTAATTTATTTACTGATGAAATTCATAACCAGACAGTAATATTAGCACAATACCCCACAGTGAATAGTTGAAAATAATAGTTTAATAAGCCCCACCTCTTCATTATTAAAATACAAATTCATTCTATAATAAAATTAATAATAAAATAAATTAAAGTTCATTATACTAAAAGTTAAACTAACATTATACTTGTATACTTTATACTTGTGCATTTACTCTGAGATATATTGGATTACAATATACCTGTAGGCAATTTTGGGATATATCTATTCCTTATAAACCCTTTGTTATGATCCACCAATGGACTGTGGGATGTCAATAGATTTTGGTGTTAGCTTACATTACACGGTCAGTATGAAGTTCATAAAAGTCAAATCCCACTAAATGGCAAATGTGCTTCAAGTCTCCAAACAAGGTATATTAAAATATCACAAAACAGTTGTGTATTGTTAAAAGCCAAACATATGTTGGAAAGAATAAATTCTTTAAACAAACATGCAAACAAATAGCCTAGATTCTGTTTGTAATAGTAACATTTTGAAATGGCCCTGTTTATACCGGTTATTAAAATATTTGAAATGGCCCTGTTTATACCGGTTATTAAAATATGTTTTCAATGTGATTGGATCACCCAAGAAAGATGTATGTTAATACCAGGTGTAAACAGCATTTGAAAAGATCAGCACATAAATCTCCATTCAAGTTTCATAAATCAGTTCTGTGGGTGTCAAAAGTCACGCTGTTATTCCCACTGGGACCAACAAAGAATGAATCTTACATTATGGATTCTTTGAAACATCATGCTTTGTGATTTAACAAACAATTGAATCATCTTTGTAGACAACTGGTCTCTTTTTTTCTCTATTCTACCATTTCTCTCGGCTTCTTATATTTCTTCCGCTTCCTTTCCTCTCTATTGTGTGACTGCACCTCGCTTTTGTGCATTTAGTTTAATGCCAGGTGCGGCACCATGAATATGCTCAGGTATGAATAGTGTTTTAACATCAAAGTGTTTCCGAAAAAGAAGAAGAAAGACTTGATTTAAGCTGATTTAACAATGGTGAAAAATACTTTCAGCTGTGTCAACACCAACTCATCTGACTTAAGTTGTCACGGACATGGTACAGTGTATGCGACATATGGCTAATTCTAAAGTGAACGAATGAAAAAAATAATTGTGATGCAAACAGCTAGTTTGTAATGGACTGAGAAGGAGGATGTGTTAGAATACAGATGTTGAATACGAAGACTTGAATGTCAGAATGACATTTATATTATATTATAAATGTCACATTATTATAATTTCACAATGCACAGTGAAAACAGTAATATTTTTGAAATATTATTACAATTTAAAATAGCTGTTTTTATTTTAATATTTGTTAAGATGTAATTAATTCATTTATAGGTTGAATTTTCAGCATCATTACTCCAGTCTTCAGTGTCACGTGATCTTTCAGAATTCAGTCTAATATGCTGATTTGGTCCTATAAAAAAACACATTTGTTATTATTATCAATGTTGAAAGCAGTTGGTTAATTTTTTTTTTTGTGAATCTTTTTTTCTGGATTCTAAAGTAAAAAAAAAAAAAAAACAGAAATAGAAATAATTGGAAAGATTACAAAATGTCTTTGTATCGCTGATCAATGTAATGCATCCTTGCTGAATAAAAAAAAGTGTACTAACACCAAACAATTGAAAAATAGTTGTATATATATATATATATATATATATATATATATATATATATATATATATATTATTCACATGTCTCAATTCACCCAGCAACTCTTAAGTCAGATATGTTCGCATGGCTGCATGGGATTTTTACGATGTACTTTCTGGATCAACTACAAATAAATCTCTCCACTTGTAGAGGAAACCTCCTTACCTGAAAATCACACAGAGGATGCCAGCAAGGGCCACAGCAAACACGACTGTTCCACTCACTGCACCAAGAAGTGCACCAGTTCTGCTGTCCGAGGACAATACCGATCTCTGTTGTTTGGTTGTGAATGCTTGTGTTTGATTCTGGTAATGGAAGAGGAGAGCAAAACCACGGCCCCAGTGGGTAGTGGTTATCAACTCCATGATGACCTCCACCATGTCATCGTCAGACCCAAACACCAACTGGCTGCTAGAAGGGCGCCTAGAGCCGCAGAATCGGGTGGAGAAGGTGATGAGATCAGATATGTAGAGGACATCATGGGGACATGCATCAATCAAAGGTGGCTGGGTTTCAGGGCTCACAGCTTCATCCATTTCTGTGGCTGTGCGTGGACTTGTGGAGATCCAGTCACTGACTGCTCTTGATGCCTGAGGTGAAATAGAATTTCTGTCTTCAACTGGCTGCTCTCCGGATAATGGAAGCGATGGTTGTGGAGCCGAGGGGGAATCGGACAGCATTTTGGCAGAATTGGAAACTTTGGTCATCTCCATTTTGGTGGACTGCTCTTGGATAACCACTTGCTTGACCTCCTCTTTATGTGTGGACTGGGGTTCTTTTGGACTCCCAAGGCTTTTTGATACCAGCGCGCTGCCATCATTCGGTACCTCGTCCACAACAGTGGAGGTGTATCTTGCAGGACTGTTATGGCTCTCAAAGACATCAAAATCAAACATCTCCATGATTAGCTGGTGACCAACAGGCACAAAGAACTGCCACACACAGTGAGTTCCAGATGAATAGTTATATGGAAAGCCAGGTGACAGAATGAGGCCCTGCACATCCATAACATCCACCTTGGCTCCACAATCAAAGTAAACCTAAAGACCAAAGACAAAAAGCATCAGATGCATTTCTACTGTCACAGCCTGGAACCAAACAGCATTGATACAAAATTGATACAAAATACACTGATGGCCTGCTTATGACCTTTGACCAAATTCAACTAAAATATAACATTCCAAACGAGGCCTACTTTCAATACATACAGTTAAGAGAAGTAAAAAGAAAAGCAGTTGGTTCAAGGAATATAAAACTATCATTCCCCTCTTTACCATGTCTTTTCACTTTTAAAACCTTTTTAAAGAAACTGTTGTCACTGTCACAAATATATAAGTTATTAATAACTAATAAAGACAAATAAATAGCAATTCCTACTCAAAAATTGACTACTTGCATGGGTACAGAGAACGTTAACTGGCAACATCTGCAATAAAACATTTATATATATTTATATATATTTATGTGACCCTGGACCACAAAACCAGTCACATGGGTACATTTTTTGAAATTGAGATTTATACATCATATGAAAACTGAATATATAAGCTTTCTATTGATGTATGGTTTGTTAGGATATAACAATATTTGGCTGAGATACAACTATGTGAAAAACTGGAATCTGAGGGTGCAAAAAAAAATCGAAACATTGAGAAAATAGCCTTTAAAGTTGTCCATTTATGTTTGTGATTGTGCTGCATTCACTCACAAAAAGAAATGTTTTATAAATTTACGGTAGGAAATTTAATCATTACTTAATGATTTTTAGCATAAAAGAAAAATCGATAATTTTGACCCATACAATGTATTGTTGGCTATTGCCACAAATTTACCCATGCTACTTGTGACTGGTTTTGTGATCCAGGATCACATATACATATACATATACGTATACATATAATGGTAAAATTCAGCTGATCCAATACAAACTGCTACATAGAACGCATATTACAACGCACAAACTTTACCAAATGGGATATTTAGACAACAACAAATGTACACACTGTCCAACTTATATTGATAATCATTTCCATGCCTTTTGGGACTGCTGATACATTCAACACTTTTGGTTGGAGGTCGTGGACAGGCTATCAGGGATTCTTGGGCTACAGCGTGTCCGGAAATAGCATTACTTGGTGTAATAATGGTCCACTGAAGGCAAGTTTGTAGAGAACCCAAGTGCAGTTTATTTACAGAACGTGATCAAACATAAAAAAAAGGCATGACATGGCATGAACAAAACATAAACATGACAGGACCTTACCCACAGAGGTTACAGTAAAACAATACTTGACCAAGACACATGGCAAACATGTGGGCTAAAATACACAAGGACTAGACAAGGGACATCTGTGAACAATTGAACAATGAACCAATGACAACATGACACATCAGACAAGGGAACACATGGCAGGATCACAGGGAATCACATGACAAAGACATGAAACATGGCTGACATTAGGGTTGGGCCGATAAAAGATGCCATCATCCATCAGACCAGACTTTATAGTTACTTACACTGTGTATCTGATATGAATAAAACACGTCGGCAAATATATTTGAATGGATTGTTATTGCTGCTTCCATAGACACCATTGTGTATTTTACAAACTATAAATGTATTGTTTTGCTATAAATTATATGTATTTAAATGTCTGAAACCTAAAATAAACATTATGTGGTTAAAAACACTGAATAGTTGTGATATATGACAAGCGCTGAGCGAGTCCGTTTTTGGCTCAGCGTCAGCAATAGCGCGAAAGCACAGTGTGAATCTGGCAGTTATGTCACGTCACTGTACATTCGCTCCTTAGTGGTCAGCTGCTGCAGAGCGTGCCAAAATCGAAATTGCTGATGGGATGTAGAGGAAAATATCTAGTGGAAAATGAGAATGTTGCGTTAGGGCAGCCAGGGCAAATCCAACCGTTCAGGGGGCCAGGGAGGCACGGCCTCCGTGGCTTTAATCAGGAACCTACTGCCCCCTCTAAATTTTCTTGGGACGAGACTCTGGTGTGGTGGCGGCCATCTTGGGACGAGACTCTGGAACGGCGGCGGCCATCTTGGCAGAGGGCTCATGAACGGCAGCGGCCATTTTGGGACAAAACTCTGGCGTAGTGGCAGCCATCTTGGCCGAGGGCTCATGGGCTGGAGCCGTTGTGTGTGCTGCCCACACACTCAAAATAGCTGTGGCAACTATGAGGAGTGCTGTATCTTCCGGAGCTGATTCAGGCGCGGCGGCCATCTTGTCCGAAGACACAGGCACGGCTGACATGGCGTGAACAGTCTCTGGCTCGGCAGGAATGACGTGAAGAGGCTCAGGCTCGGCAGCAGGACCCAATGACAACATGACAAATCAGACAAGGGAACACATGGCAAGATCACATGACTAACAGGGAATCACATGACAAAGACATGAAACATGACTGACATGAAACAAAACCAAAACAAGATGTGACACTTGGAGATTTATCTACACTAACTATATCTAAACATCAAGAACAATTTATACTCATTGCACTAACTACAGCAAAAAAAACAAAAAACAAAACCAACAACAACCTTAACTGGAAAGACAGAACAAAGCTATCAATAAACCTTTGGCTCAATATTCTAATAACACAATGCAATAAGGAAAAACTTACAGCATCTGTAAAATCTAAACTCGATATCTTCAACCGGGTCTGGTCTACATTCCTTCACTACATAGATGCCTGATTCCTCATTGCATTCCAATACTATACTGTTATAACTATGACATACAATGAAATTGAAACAATTAAAAAGTAAATTAAAAAAAGACAGCAACACATGAAATATCCATCAATAAAATAAAACAAAAACAAGAAAAACAAAATTTTTTTTTTTTTTTTTTTAGCATAATAATCAACCTGTTCGAAAAGGGATAGGTAGAAGCCCTAAGGCTTATCAGGACCTACTCCCAGTAACTACCCAAACCAAATCACAATCGAACAAGATAATCCAAAATAACATTTAAGATAATACAGAAAAACTACTAAATTAAATAATGCTTTATCTTAATATTAAGATAAAGATAAAGAAGCATAAACAAAAACCATTATCAAGCATGCTTAACAAGTTAAGAGTTATCATTCACCCTCACCACTTCTGTACTTATCAAAAACAAAACTTTTGTACCTTTTTTTAAATTGCAACATGTTAACACTGTTTGATCGAATTGCTCAGACCATTCCACAAAAGTGTAATCATGTAGTTTATCCTAATGTCCTTTCTATGTAAATGTATATATGTGTATATTTGCATATGTATATTTGTATGTGTGCATGTTTGTTTGTCCCCTTTTACCTTTCTTATGTTTATCTGGTGTACTTGTAACCTTTTGTTGTTAACTCCTATTTAAAAAAAAAACAAAAAACAATTACGAACAGGACCACAAGATTATGTTTGTGATTTTGCTCAGATGTTAAAGGTGATATAATTGTTTTCGATGATATAATGTTTTCTCCTATCTAACTCAAAGTTATACATACTTCATTTTTGGAGCAAATTCTTGATTTTTTTTTTTTTTTAACAAACTTCCCGTTTCAACAAGAAATATGTTCTTGAGTTTAGTGAGAACACTGCTTTTCAACCAGGGCCTATATGAGGCCTCAGACTTGACTTAAAGTATTTAAAGTAAGACAAATAAGCTAAAGTAAATACAAATAGAAAATATTAAATGTACCCCCTCAACAACGTGTTGTTTCCTTTAAAGAACCTGGGTTCCCAGAGTCTTGGAAAACTTGGATATACAGTGCTGTTGCTGTATGAAGTAACCTAATTTGAAAAGCGTGATTAGTAGAGCTAGAAAAGTCATGTCAAATAATAAAGTGTTAAAGTCCCGTGAGCATTTTTATAATGAATATAGATTTGACTAGTTATGCCAAGCAAGGTGTAAAACATTTTATTAGGTAGAAATTGAGGTAGAAATATAAAAGTCCTTATCCAGTAAATCATGAACAACTGGAAGAGTCATGTAAATTACTGTAGATTACTGTAGTAACTTTTAAATGTATAGAAAGTAGGAGTGTTCATTCATAGATTTAAATACGTTTTGAAAACAAAATTAGGGCTAGGGGGCCTTCGAAAATTGTTCGGGGCCCTTGAAGTCAAAAAAGGTTGGGAAGCACAGATCTAGACGCATTAAGATATGTCACAATGAAAGAATATGACATTAAGAGAATAATCATCACATTGTACAAATTAGACATTCTTGCATATTAACAAATAGTAAAATTTTCCTTGCGGGACACAATGCTTTTCATGTGGAGGTCAAAGAGTTGCATGCGTTGACTTTATAGCAGCACATTTAAAGCTAACTTTGCATGGAAGAAAAAGAAAGATATAACAAATGGAAATTTCTGCACCACTTGAATTTAGATTAAGATAAACATGTTCAACATGTTATAATGCACTTAATAACAGTGGAGAATCAGCAGACTGTTCAAGATAATTCTTCCCAGAACCTGCACTCCAGGGGTTAACGCTACGGTCCTAAAACATCTTAATAGGCCAGTGGTAGTTCTAGCATCAAAAGTTCAATAGGATGGCACAAGTTCAACAAACTAACGGGAAAGTCTTTGGCACACCTCCGGTTCGTTTGATGCAACATTAAACATTGGTAAACAATTTTGGCAGCCGACGTTGGTCTGACGGTTAGTCGTTAGATGCTATAAAACTACATAAAGCATTGCCCTATTTTGATCGTTTCAGTGTGATAACAACAGACAGCTGTAAAAGAAACCCACCGAGAAACAAAACTAAATGTTCTGTTCAGAAAATTAGCTTCGGTCTGCCTCTCCCAAACCTGAACTATTCAACCCTTCCTCCTTCATCGGGTATCAAAGCTGGATATGCTGGCTGCTTTGCTAACCCCAGGGAGGTATTCCTTCAGACATGCTGTTCGTAATATCTCACAGGTGTGCAGGATGAGGGGACCTCGGTATAATTAAAGGCAGATGGGGATCAGGGCTAGACCACTCCAAACCAGACCTTGGCAGGGGCCTGTTTGTTTATTGGGCTTCCTGTTGGCACTGGTTCTGGACTGTGGGATGGAATAAAAGAACTGCAAGACCTCAACAACGCCAGACAGGTAACAAGCCTAGCCCCAAGTGATGGCATTATCCAGGACAAAAAGTGAAATTAAAGTCTAGATGAAAAAAAAAGAAAAAAAAGAGCCGGTTTACCTTCTAAAGACACATTCCTAGTTTTATTGTGCTTAATATATTAGTCAACAAGAAATGATTGTCTCCATAATCTTTCATCACTGCCCCTCTGAAACTACTTTCCTTTTCGGCTGATCACCAGGCAAAGGAAACTTTTTTTTTATCAAGTAGCCAAATATGACCCATTTAGACATTGTTTTATACTGCTGTTGATTTTTAAAATCTTGTCTGAAATCTATGCAGCATTTTAATGTTGGTTGTAATAATTCTAACAAAAAAGGATTGTTTTAAAAGACAATTGAGAAAATATGACCTTTTTGGGATGCTCTTGAGGGCATCCACATTGTACTATCCCAGAAGTTAGAGTCTTATCATTTTCATCCTCGCCTCCATTGATCGATAGTGTATAATCAAACAAAGCAGGCTGAGGAAACGTTAGCATTTACTTCAAGATTTGCTTTAAGACGCAACATTTTTAATCAGGCTATGGATTTGAGACCCCACCCAGCCCCAAAAACATATCTTGTTGGACAAAGCAGAATCAGTGAAAAGGGTAATCTTAAATAGACAAGGCCACAGTAAACAATCTCAGCTTAACAAGGTCAAAGTCGTTTTCGCATTCATAATGCCTTGTTTTCTTCTGTGTACACTTCTACCCTTGATTCTCAGCCCATGCTTTTCTCCATTCAGGCTGTTTAAAAGAGATCAGTTGGTCAAAGCCTCATGCCGTCCAGAGTTTACCTCAGGTTCATGTGTTACTACACTAATAATTGCATGCCTGACATTTGAGCCGGTCAAATGCCACTCGCTGCTGCTGGGATGTAAAGTAAGCCGATTTCAGGTTAGCACAACAGTAAAGCTGAGCAATGCACATGAATATGAGAGACAGAGAACAAACTAAACTGGAACAAGAGGTGAAAAAAGGTTCAAGACAAGTATGTACCAAACAACAGAAATAGAGTAAATGCAATTGGTTAAGGTCTATGTTTCACTGAAGTGTGCTGAAGAGGTTTGTGATTTAACCAAACCACCCAGCTGCCCTTAGAAAACCACTTGGTTCAACAAGTCCAACATGATCGTGTCTAATTCCGAAAGACAACAAAAAAGAAAACGTTGGCAGTGATTTGCGAGATTTTTGTAAGTACCTCCCTCTCTATTCGAACAAATAGAATTGGGTCATTACCGTGGCTCCACCATAATACTGGACTATCTGCTGGTTAGGGCAGTGTACCATGCATGGTAGACTTCACATGAATGGCGTCCAAAGTACCACAGTGTGGAATAGGAAATAGGACATTCTTATAATGCCAAACATCCCAGCTCTGTTACATCATTCATCATCCCGCACTGGCATGGCGTAATTAGTTTAGTTGTCTTTTCTCACACAGGGGACATTGGAAGGCTTTGCTGTTTGGTTAGATAGCCTTTTAATGAAACGAGGGTAATAAGAAGAGGCATTTACATAAGGTCCCGCTGGTTATCGTGCCCCAGTTGTGCTACATTAAAAGTAAAAGCAACTATTATTTTAACAATCCATTGCACTTTCAAACTGCACATCATGATCTAGGTAAGAAAAATATGAAACACAAAGGTAACAATGGAAAACGAAAATGGCATGGAACCAGTCCAAAAGAAAATAGGGCGCCATGAACCCTGAAGCCATGATTGTAGAAACACTATAAACAGGAAGGTATAAAATAATACTAGGTGATATGAACAATTCTTCCCGTTTAGCCTTCGCACAAGTCCGGAAATGACAATATATGATAGCCATGGAGCTTTCCCATATATTCTAAATGCAGACACAGATGTCAATGCAATGAAGTAATCACAGTTTACAACAGTAATGCAAAACAGTGCAACGTCTCTTATGCTCAACAAAGATGCATTTATTTGATCCAAAAATACAGTAAAAATTGAGACTTTGTGAAATATTATTACAATTTAAAATAACTGTTTTCTATTTGAATACATTTTAAAGTGTCATTTATTCTTGTGATGACAAAGCTGAATTTTTAACAGCCATTACTCCAGTTTTCAATGTCACATGATCCTTCAGAAATCATTCTAGTATGCTGATTTGGTGCTTTAAGAAACATTTCTTACTATTATTATCAGTGTTGAAAACAATTGTGTTTCTTAATATTTTTGTGGAAACCTTGATACATTTTTTTTTTTTCTGAATTCTTTGATGAATAGAAAGTCCAAAAGAACAGCATTTCTTTGAAATAGAAATATTGTGTAACATTATAAGTGTATGTACTGTCACATTTGATCAGTTGAATGCATCTTTGCTAAATAAAAGTATTTATTTCTTTAAAAAAAGTAGTGTATATGTATTTATTATTATCCTACTATTTAACCGTTTTCTGTGTAGTTTTATTCCATTTGAATTAGAGAATCTGTTCCTTCTGTAAACTGCTAATGCAACAGCAACTCTTGAACTGAAAAACAAGCCTCTACACTTTTAACACCAACAAACTGTAGCTGACTCAATGAATGAGTGTGAGTAAAACAGTGCCAGATAAACTCACAGCTGTCGTAGGGAACAGCAGATTTTGCAGTAAAGGCTGCAATGTGAAAAACACCACGCTGGAGCTTCCTCTTGTATTTGATAGGTTACACACACATCTGCCCCTTCATTCCCCCGTACAGTAAACATGTCAGTTCATAACCTCCGTTCTTATTGTTGTTTTTACAATAATTCATTCTCTGCTTGTCTCACCAACATTATTTGTACTTAAAGGCTTTGAAGAGAAAAATGTGACTCGATATGAAACGTGAGAAGTCAGCTGGTAAACTGAAAGTTTATATCTAGTTCTTTTCCTGGTCTCTTTTGTACTGAAGAGTGTTTTCACAACAGAAGTTTCAGAGATAATATGAGCTGACATTATGACTACTGAAATTGTGCGAGCAGAGGGCTTAAGTAAGCCCCTTTTGCCCCCCACACACACACTCAAATGCGCAAACACCCCTGTGAGTCCCCCATAAACATGCTATGGGCCCCTGTAAGGGGGCTGGGAGAGGAGCACAGCTATTTATTGGTTGTGAAAAGTGAGACTGTTCCAGGCACTATCGAGCCCAGAGAGCCCGTGATGATGTGTTACAACCGGTTACATCAGTCATAGCCTGCCACTGGACACCGAGGCCAGCAGGACAGGAAGATGACAATATTACACAATAATATTTTGATGAAAACAACAGTGGTAGCTGCTGCACATCACTTTACACTGCACACAGAAACAGATTTTTATTAAACACAAAGAACTTCATTAAGTAATAGAGTAACTGAAACCAACACTAATAGTCAATAAAATGAATCCTCGAAAAGGATATGAAAAGTTAACAATAGTTCACTAAAAGCAAATGGAACCTGCAACCTGTGAAACTGTAATGTACTCAGTGCTCAGTGCTTTACATTTTATACTACATTTATACTTTGTAAAAAAATGTTTACGCAACATAAATACCTTCAAGAAAAAAATAAAATAACCTAGAATAAAAAATAAAAAATAAATATTTAAATTAAATTAAATTAAAATCATGCAATATTATTTTGATCAAAAAAATGATCTTGGATTGAAAATGTAATTCATTCATTTAAATGTTGTCGTTTTTTTAAATGATTTATGGAAGATACAAATACTCATTAATTATATATTTGTAGTTTATTGCCTAAATATTAAAAGCCTAAATATAAATTTGCCAGAATTTTCCAGTTCACTAATTTTGCAATTAAAATAGTTTGCATGCATTATAATTATAACATTTATTTTAAAATAGTTTGAATACGGAGTACATCATTTTAGGACACTGCTGTGGCATTTCATGCCAATTGCACGAATGTGCCAAATCAGTGGAAGGAAAAAGAAAGAAAAAAACTATTTTCCCAGAGCAACCCTGAACATGTTTATCATAGTTGTTTGCTCCCAGGCCATAGATGTCACTGGAATAATTCTACTAGCCACTCTCGTCTCCACAAATCACTTCCAAATTCACACAGAATGTAGTCTGCTGGCCAGGAAATGCACATTAGTGGTTCACTCCCATTAAAACTATTATGAGTGGCTTTCTCCATTCTCAGGGCATTATGGTGTAGTGAGTTTGAAAAATTGAGAGAAACCACTCTGCAACTGCAAGTGCTTTGCATAGATATGCCAACAAACTAACATGCATGTATGCAAGAATTTCCAACCTACACTGTGTTAACCACACTAATTCAAGAATGAGAGCAATTCATTGTCCAAAATATTGATGACTACTAGAGCTAGACCTGCACCAACACTCTCTGTCATTGCTGACAAGTATCTTAAATATATCGTAGATGACATAATATAATGGAGATTTTTAAATATATATAATCTTCATCTGATTGTGGGGGTCATGCAGCAAATTCCAAACTTGATTTGCACAGTTCTGAAAATCAAGTTAATTCAAGAGGACAAAGGAGGCATTTAGAGGGGCCAGATAATTGTGCTGAGGTACACACACTCTGTAACTGAAGCGATGCACATCAACAATGCAATAAAGCCTTTGTAAACCGCTCAGGATTCTCAGAATTCAGAATTCACAGAGGAAGAGAGTCATGACTGAATGTGACAGGTTGTCACCTCAGAAATAACCCTTAAAAGGAATATATACTGTAGCCTATTCATCCGACCTTTAAAGGGATAATTCTGACATTTCTGACAAATGATAATTCTGACATAATTTACTCACTCTTATGTCTAAACCTAAATTACTTTCTTTTTTCTGTGGAACATATTTGTAATAAAGAATGTTGACTTCTTGACATTGACTTTTATTATATGGACCAAAAAAAAAAAACACTGAGGGAATATAATGTTATTTTGTTTGCCACAGAAGAAATAAATGCTTAAAAGATTTTTTTGTTGTTGTTTGTTTTAAACTAAAAACTAGAAACTTTTATGCGTTTTGGGCCATTCATTTACATGACAACAGTGTTTGGGGGCCTGAAAACTTTTGAAAACGGGTTTCAAAGTGCAAATTTTTGAAAATGATCAAATTTGTGAAAATTGTGACGTCATACGCATGCATATTACGCCTTCAATCTATAGGAGCGTAGTGCTTCTTTACAAAGTGACATCGCCAACTACTGGCCTGGCAGCAGAATACAGCGTTTTTAGTCGTTTTCGTGGATCTGTGAATGCGGATTGTTTTGACATTGTTGTTGTCTATATGCTAAACTTAAAAAAAACACAAAAAAAACACACACAAAGTGGAAACTTTTCCGTTTTAGTACATCTTTATCGTGTAAACGTATCCTAAATAAGGGGAAATTACTCAGTGCACGTTTAAAAAAAAATTAAGATTCAAATAGATGGGGTCTATCTCTGTTTATCTCACTCTGCACTACAATAATTAATAAACCATATCCATGCCTGGGAAGGGAATAAGTATTGGTGAAAGACAGCATGTGGAATTGACCACAGAGCAATGTGTTTAATTGCATGAGTGGAGCATGTTTCCCACAGGAATCTGGTAATCACCTCAAAAACACACTAAGCTTCTCCTCAACACATATTTCCCAAACTCTTGATTTCCTAACATTGAGAAGCTACATAAACAGTGTACAGCCTCTGTGACGAAAGTTGATAGAGAATACAAAGGAGCTGTAGTGAAGGGAATGTGAATGGCACAATATCAAAGGTCCAGCCATTCAGTTCTGATCTATGGCTGTACATATAGCCAGGTCTAAGAACCTGCAGTCAAGTATAAACTGCTAGTGACTGCAAGTGCTGTGACACAACTCAATTCTTTTCTAAACAAAATTGTTATTTTGTGACAGTGAGATGTTGCAACTATAGCCAGCTATGTATTATGCAGACAGATCCCCAAAATGATACAATTTGCTAAGTAAAAGGTTGCATTCATTTTAGCAAAATGTTTATACAATTTTCTACAAACATTTTGATCAAATGACTCTTTCACATGGTGTAACTTAAGCAACCAGTAATAAAAAAAACGTGCATGTTGATCACACAACACTGATTTTGATTTGACAAACAAAAGGTATTCAAATATTAGCCTAATAATATTTTAAAGTAAAATTGATTCACAAATAATAATAATATCATAAACATAGTATTCAGATCTACTTGTGCCAACATTTCCAACAAGAATTTCAGCCTTGTATTGTTGTATTGTTATATTTTTTACTTTAAGCCCCACAATAAAGTAAAGAACTGAAAACAGTTTGATCATAGATCGAATTATGTCATTTTAATGTATTTTTTATAACTTAACATAGGCTACCTGTACAAAAAAAAAAAAAAAAAAAAAACTTTCATAATATAATTTTCCTTTCTTTTCCCCTTCATTTATTTATGTATTATTTGAGCTCACGGAACCATCTGATGCGGAACCGCTGGCCCGTGCTGAACTGACCCCGCTCAGCCCAACTCTCTGCCAGAACCGACCCGGACCACACAACAAGCTGCTCCACATTTCATCACAACACCTTCCCCAAACTTCCGAATTAAATAGGTCTATCTTTCAAACCAAGGGACCTGCTATTTTGAAGTTGTTTTAACTGCAACATATACTCCATGTAGTGTACTATATTGCAAACTAGAATCATTGCTGTAAACATTTTGACAAGCCGAAACAAACCGCAGACAAACAAAAGGGAAAGTAGGCTACTGCCACACACTTGTACTCACTTTTTGCGTAAAGCATCCAGTCACCCACAGAAGGCAGACTGTCATGTACACCCCCGTCCTTGTCAATCCGCGAAGCCCCATTTTTGTCAGTTCAGCTCGGCCAGAGACACACACAGGACTCGTCCTCTTACTCTCTCCATTCACCTGAGGGAACGCGCCTTCATAAAGCGTGGACACGCACGCAGCTACAGCGGAGGTCTGGCGGTGCGCGTTCACGACTACTGCACAGATCAAATAGACATCAGCGGGGAGAGTGAGAGAGAGAGAATGGGAACACTTATTGCCATTGCACACTGCTTTAGGGAGTGGAATTACCTTTAATCTACGTCCTAAAATGCAAGAGATTTTGTTTTAATTTAGGCTGCTTTATTTATGTGCGGTTCGGACTTAGCAGTCAATGGCTCTTTGCATATTTGTTTAAGCAAATCTTCCCTTTTATTCTTATCTATCTATCTATCTATCTATCTATCTATCTATCTATCTATCTATCTATCTATCCATCCATCCATCCATCCATCCATCCATCCATCCATCCATCCATCCATCCATCCATCCATCCATCCATCCATCCACCTACCATAATTTTACAAGACAATATGTGACAAATAAAGACACAAAAATGAATGTTCAAGTTATATTTATTCAGATTTTTTAAAATAATAGAAGTACCTTGATATGAAACTATAATGTCTTCATTTCATTTGAACGAAATACTTCATCACAAAAAAAGTCCTAGTTCTTTTTTTTTTTAACTGTACAACTTGTTTCATTTAAGCAGAAGGTGACGCTGTGCCAGACAGCGGCAATGAAGGACAGAGATGACAACATGACCGAACACAGTGAAACATTCACAGAAATGGAGCCTGACAAACTGTAAAGGCCTATCCATGTCCATGTGAGTTATTTACAATTTCAAGGAGCTGTTTGACTGGGAAAAGTATGATTATGACTCTTTTCACATGCACCAAAATGATGTCTGTATCAGTGCTTGAGTGTCTGTAGTCTGTTAGACCCCTAAGGCAGATCTGTGAGGAAATCACTATGGATTCCTTGGAAAGTCATCTGATGGGCAGCAGAGAACTCCAAGTGCGGTGTATTTTCAGCCAGAAAGACATCTGTAAGATCACCCTGTCAGAGATGCCGATAACATAAATCAACATTTCACTACAAACTGATCCTTATAAAATTGTTAGTTCATCATGAAACAGGCCACAGTGAAGTTTTCAACAGGTAGGAATTTGTCACTTTCACATATGCTGTCCATTTCATTTCTTGAGAAAAATCATTACATTTAAAACCGATTTCTTTTTTTAGGTGTTTTTTATTTAATTTTTTTTTTTTTTAATCAGCATGTCTTGCACTTTACAGCAACAATTTCCAAGATCGGTTTCTCTTTCACTCTCAAGCTCTCGCTCCCTCTCTCTCTCAAAAAAAACTTTTTTTTTTTATTGGTCTCCCCTTTTAAAATACAAATGCAATTTATAATTTTATAATATATAAGGTAATGAAGAGGACATAAACCAAGCACGGTAAACATTAGAAGTTGGTATAGGCCATAACTATATTACATAATTGGCTAAAAAAAAATTAATAACCCTTATTTTTTACAAGAACAACACTTTATAAATTCCCTCATTTTAAATGTGAGCATTTGTCTGTGTAATAACTGTACAGATGCCTGCACAATACACACACCTGTGTTTGGAGGACTATTTTATTTTTTTATTATTCTTATTTATTTTTTGCCCTTGCTGTAGAATCAAAAGAGACTACAACTACTCTTGAAAGTGAGAAGGGAAGGTGAGACGGATATGAAAGGAACCTACGAAGATATCTGCTTTAAAATACTCTACCGTTCAAAAGTTTGGGGTCGGTACGATTCTTTTATGTTTTTGAAAGAAATTTCTTATGCTAACTAAGGCTGCATTTATTTGAACAAAAATACAGCAAAAACAGTAATATTGTGAAATATTATGTCAGAACTGAATTTTCAGAAGTCATTTGCTGCATTCACACCATGTCGTAATTACCGTAATTGCGAGATGACAACACGTGACGTTCTAGTCGGATTCCCAGTTTACAAGTTGAAATTACAAGTCATTATCTCCTAATTACGGTAATTCAGACATGGCTGAACTAAACTAATCTATTACTCCAGTCTTCCGTGTCACATGATCGTTCAATTCTAGGATCCTTCAATCCTTCATTCTATGTTGATTTGGTGCAAAAGAAACATTTCTTCTTATCAGTGCTGTCAGTTGTGCTGCTTTCTTTGACCAACAGAAAAGAACAGAATTTTTTAAAATAGTCTTTTACTTTCTGTAACAGCATAAAAGTCTTTATTATCACTTTTGGATCAATTTAATGTCCTCGGTTTAAAAAAACCCTACTGACCCTAAACTTTTGAACGACAGGGTATAAGGACCATGTGTCATGTCGTTATGACAGTTTTTTATTCTTTACTCTCTCAAATGGATCCAGCATTCAGAAACAAGCATCTTAACTACATGTGTAACTTTCCTGAAGAGCATTTCCTAAGACATCCTATTATAGCATTTTATTTCTCTTTCAACATTTGTTCATTGAAAAAAAAAGAAAAAAAACTTAACAGAAAGTGCTACTTTCAACTAATCAAAATGGCAATGCGTACTAACTAATTTGTACAAATAAATTATAAAATATGCAGAAAAAGAAGAAAAATCCACTCAAAAAATACAAACACCTCTTTGAATATCTGTATAAAAAGTGAAATATATACCAAACCATTGAAAGTTGGGTTTTAAAAAACACAAACGTTATAAAAATAAAAGAAATGGAAAAATATTTGGGATGTAGCCATGAATTATCATCATGTTTTTCTAATCTATTACAGGTAAAGGTAAATGGTAAAGCAATAAAAAAACGTGGATATTGCGGATCTTACTTTCAGTACAACGGTTTAATTCATCTTCAACTCCATAAGTCCTTTATGTAATAAAGGAAGGAGTATTTTTCAAATGTATGTTAAAAGATGAAGATGATCATTTCTGTAAAACGTTAGACTATGGCTTTAACATGTGGCCTGTACTGCTAATACACAGTGGTGTGTTTCTGTTTACATATTCATATCTCTGCCACTACAAAATACTTTTTATAAAGAAAAACAAAGTTTGAAAGAAAGTTTTAACACTGGCGATAATGCCCAGTATCCACCATATTAAACTTTTAATTATTTTTTTTATATTACATATACAAGTGTATGTTTATTTCTATGGCAGCTTATAGTTTTACATTAGTAAAAAGTGTAAATGACCACCATATTTGAAAAATAAAACTTCTGTGTAGGTTTTTAAAGTACCCAAGTGCTGTTATGGTTTGTTTGAACCTGATAGCTTAAAGGGATAGTTCACCCAAAAATGAAATTCTGTCTAAATTTACTCACCATCATGTTGTTTTAAATCTGTATGAGTTTCTTTGAAAAGAACATTGGTTTTCATTTTGAGGTAAACTATCTTTTTAACAGAGAAATGCATTTGAGATGAAACCCTGATTATTAGATCAGTATAATGACAAAAATATAGTAGTAATGAAGTTACTGGCATGTACACATACACTCACATTCAAGTGTGTGAAAGATCAGCATACTGAGCACATTTGCATTCAATAAGTGACCTTTGACCTTTTATATACAAACAACTGAATTGGCATTGTACATATTCAGCCCTTAATGGTATATAGATTTTTTTTTTTAATTCCATTTGAAGCGATTGAACCAGTATTTCCTGTTGTGTGTGCGATTTATATCCTCTGACGGCTGACACTTTAAAAAACATACAAGGCTTTTGATTAAGCAGCTCCTGTTATATTTTACACTGTCACATGGAAAGTCTCTTTAACAAAGAAAAGGCCAATGTAAAATATTCTCCCAAAAGACCTGCCCCAGATACTGCTTCTCCTGATCGGCGAGTATTATTTCATAAAACTGTGAAAAGAAAGAGAAACTTGTTCTCTTGAGCACAAGTGGAGGTGGTGTTGCCATGGCAGTGCTTTTCCTCGCAGGCAGTGGCTCTCAAGCTGTCCGTCAAACTGAAATCTCATATGTAGTTCCACCCACTCCTGTGACCTTTTTGACATTGGTGTGTCTGCTGGGAGTTCCAGAAGGAGTCCCTAGATGGCAGTCACGTGCTTGGCCCTTTAGTTGCCCGTTGACTTTACCTGGACCGGGGTCCTCTCTATGTGGAGAAAATATCAAAAAAACAGGAAGACATATTTCAGTTGAAGACTGTATCCTCAACTGTTCTCCTCTTATGTTCTTCATTAGGCAGGTAGAGAGTCAAACATGTACTGAATGGTTTGAAATGTTACAAATGAAGATGAGTTAATGAAGAAGAGGACAGTTGAAGAGTGGTGGAAGGGAATGAACATTAATACAGGACTCAAAAGCTACTTGTCCTTGCAAGTATGCCTTGCAAACTTTTTTAAAGGTACACTATGTAAGTTTTTTGTTCAAAAGTAACAAAAATTAGATAATGATTCAATACGTCAGAAATCCTTCTTCCAAAACGTGTTTTTTTTGTCAGATTCACTGTGGTAAGCATATTATAAGCGTTTACATTTTAGAACTGACAGGGCGGTTTTTCCACAGGAAATTGCGTAAATATGTCACTCGCCCGTGGCTTATTCGGATATGGCGTTTTTATTACTCAACAGGTGAGTAAGGTATATTATTGAACGGAAAAATGACCACATGTAGCTCTCTAACAGAGTTCATTGTAGAGCATTATAGTGTGAAGGGTCATTTCATTATGGTTGCTGTAGCGCTGTGCTGGAATTAAGTACTATTAATGTGTATAGCTGCAGTAACTTCTTCAGCTAGTCAGCTTGAGATCCTTTCCATCTAAACTGGTCATATCTCTTAAGCCTAGTAGTGTATGTTTTATGAGCAGTAACAGCTAGGCCGATTCATCTGCAGGACATGCAGAGCCGAAGCACAACCAAAACAATGTTCTTCCACAAAATGCATGCTACATAGTGTACCTTTAAATCTGTTTATGATAGTTTATTTAAAAATAGTTGCTATGCTTTCTTCACCATTTCTTTTCTTCACAATGTATTAAAAAAATAAAATTCTGAAGAAAAACATTTCTTGTAAAAAAAAAAAAAAAAAAAAAAAACTAAAAATGGATCATTCTTTTTTTTGTGGGATCTATAAAAATGTTGTCAGGTAGAATTCCTTACTGTTGAGCCCTGTAATAAATCATTATGTTAAAGAAGATACAATGGCTTAATGGTATGATAGATCAACTCATGCGGTTTGATGTTAGTCACTTATCAGTTGTAAAAATAAGAACAAAATCAAGTCAGTCAAAGAAAAAAAGCAACAAAACAAATAGTATGCACATACAGTAAATGATTGTGAACAAAAAGCACTACTCAAACAGAACAAAAACATGAATGGATATCACATCATGATTTTTGTATATTACATTGATTTCTGACAATGCAACACTGTTGCATTTCATTACCATAATGCAATGAAATGTACAGTATGCCAGAAGTAGATACCATGCAAAATGTATCATAAATAAGCTCATGAATATGAATGAAAAGACATGCAGACATGGAAACTGATGATAATGAGGGGAAAAAAGGCAAAGAAAAGGACATTTATTTGGCTACCAGATACATAATCACAAAAACATTTTCTTCTCAGCAGAAAGGCAAAAAAAAAAAAAAAAAAAAAAAGCATAACCTTATGTTTTCCCAATAACAATAATGACAGAAATTAATGAATTAAAGTACAAAAAACAGTACTCAAAAATTGACAAATGAACAGCACAAATTAAATCTCTTTTCAGACCCATTCGGGTCAGAGCGTTCATATCTCATGAACCTCTAGCCTGTTTAGTCTATACATCATGCACCTATCCTCACCCTCTTTACCGATTGGTTAAAAGCAGATGCTATACGTCATACCTTGTACCCAGACGTGGTGAGTCCGCCCTCTCCAGGGCGCTAATGAAGGCGACCTTCTGATGGGCGTATAATGGGGAACGGGGCACAGCTGTCGGAGAGTGATGCGAATGGTGCACCGGAGAGCGATATTGGTGTTCGGCTGTCCTGCTTGCACTGCCTCCATCTGTGTGGAGGGACGTAGTTGAAGTCCTCGGTGCTCTGGTGAGCGAGGATGCAGAGGAACGCAGAACAGGGGTTCGGGGAGCGTATCCCATCAAGGTGTCCCGAGAGCTGCACACAGGAGGGGTGGGCTCTCGGGGTCCGGGGCCTCTAGGACTGTCAGGGTAACACGTCCCAGGTGGGAGTCCATAGGCGGCTCCACTGCAGGTGTCAAACACACCTGAATCGTTGGCGTAGGCCACCGGCGCTTGAGCGTGCCGAAGCATGAGTTTCTCCCTCTCCTCAAACTCCTTCCTCTCCTGGATGGAGGCCATGATGGTTTTAGAGAGGTTGTCGTAGCGGACTGGTGAGGGATCTCGATCTCTCGGGTGTGGTGACTGCCGCCCGTACATCGCTCCTACGTGCACGGGGCTGTAGGACGGGGGACCGGCGTGTCGTTGAAGCTCGGGCCCTCGCACGTGGCACATTTTAGTGGGCAAGTAGGGTGAATGAAAACCCATAGAGGGCACTCCCGGGTGGGCCGCACATTCGCCCAGAGATGGTGTTAAGCTGGGGGTTAGCAAGCTATCGTAGGACAGGCTGCCATTGCGGCCAGATAACGTCCCAGGAGAGAAGACTCCTTTGTGAGGGGTGGAAGTGACCGTTTCTGGTTTGCTGCCACCCAGTGGCACACGGTCGGCCCTGTTCACTCCCTGTTTGAGGCTGAAGGAGCGAGACGTCGTGCTGAAAGAGTCCAGCTGGAAAGGGGAAGACTGGTACGTTCGGTGGAGAGGAGTGCTGCGGTAGTCTGGCAGATCCAGATTTGGCTCTGAACGGTAATCGTGACCCCGCTCCTCCAAAACTGCAGAGGGCTTACCATTCTCGGACATTACAATCTGAGAACAGATGAATACAATTGAGAAAATGTTTCAAAATAATCAGACAGCCTTTTAAAAATATGATATTATATTATATCAAAAGTATATTATTATATTTATTTATATTTAAGTATAATATAATATTTATATTATATTTCAAAAATTTGGAGTTAGTTTTTGTAAATTAATAATAAAAAAATATTATTCAGCAAGGATGAATTTGACTGATCAAGTGACAGTAAAGACATTGTTACAAATTAATTTTATTTCAAACGAAAGCAGTTCTTTTGAATTTTATTCATTAAATAATCCCGAGAAATATTAACATGGTATCAACAATAATATTAAGCCAAACAACCTTTTTCAAATGTGATAATAAGAAATGTTACTTGAGCGCCAAGTCACCATATTAGAATGATTTCTGAAGGATCATGTGACAATGAAGACTGAGTTAATGGCAGCTAAAAATTCAGCTTTCCCATCAAAGAAATAAATTATATTTTAAATATATATTCAAAACAGAAAAGAGCAATTAAAAATGCTATAAATGCAGCCTTGGAGAGCATAAAAAGTTCTTTCAAAAACATTTGAAAAAATCTTACCAACCCCAGACGTTTGAACAGTACTGTAATGTAAATTATATTATTATATTCCTGACTCTCACCTTCTCTCCGGTTGCGTGATAGTGCACTTTAGGCATGGTGCCGAAGGAAGGCCGGTATTTGTACATGGCTGGGGTGGATGGATTGGTGGGTTTGCTGGACAGGGAACTCTCTGGAAAATGTGGCACAAATTAAATGAATGACTCAACAGTACTGCAATATGATGCAACACCAGATGGCAGTAGAAGTGCAGTTTAGAAAAAGATGATTTTTCACAAGCAGAAAACAGGCTTTGATGAATTAGATGAATACAATATTTTATTTATAATCACATGGTTTTTAAATACTTTTAAGTAGCATTTAAAAAAAATCTCGCAAGCCAAATATATGTTTAAATATATAAATAAAAATTAATTTTGTTACATTTTGGTGCTGACTGCTTAACAAAAAACCTAGTAAACTGCAAACCATTTGACTACAGTATGAGTGACTGGCTGTTCTGTAGCGCTACTTGCCTTCGCTGGAGGTGAGTTGACTCTTGAGCTGGTTGTAGCGATCTGCTTTTGGTGGCAGAGGTGGCTGTTTATCTATACTTTTATCATCCACACCATCCAGACTAGTCTTAGACTAAAGCACAAAAAAACCACGATTTATTTTGGGAAGCATGATTTAGGCACAGGCACCACATTCCTAAAACTGTTCCTCTAAAAATGAGGACACCATGCATTTGAATAATTCCAGTTTTCATTGAAATCTAAATAATGAGCCTGTTTTGATGACATTATGAACTGCTGGTGTAGCGGCACTTACTACAATAACAGAAATGATTAAACACCATTGAAATTCCAGGATGTAGGCAGACAGAATTAAAAGCTTTTTTTTTTGACTCACTTTGCTTCGTAGGATGTTACTATGGATACCATTATCACTGACTTTTACAGTGACGTGTCGGTTAGAGAGGTCAGGGCGGAGGAATGGTGGTTTCAAAGCGATAGGAATTTTCTTCCTGGGATCAGCGATATACCTGTAGAGCAGATATACAACCGATGACGTGATGTGTGTTGAAATGCTTTTCCTCCAAAACAACACAGATTTGATATTTTTAGATAAAGCATATAAATTCATGGGTCAGACTTAATCAGTGTATGCCAAAATCAGACAATGCTTAAACAAATATTTGATAAAAATGACATTTTCTCATGTTCATTCATGTTCTTTCACACCCACACGACTTTCTTTATTCTTTGGAACATGAAAAGCTTACATTCTGAAGATTTAGATGTCGTTTAAAATAATAATAATACTTTTATTCAGCAAGGATGCTGTAAATCTATTATGGTTTCCACAAAAAAATATTAAGCAGTTTTCAACATTGATAATATACGAGATGTTTCTTGAGCATCAAATCAGCATATTAGAATGATTTCTGAAGGATCATGTGACACTGAAGACTGGAGCAATGATGCTGAAAATTCAGCTTTGAAATCACAGGAATAAATTACATTTTAAAATATATTAAAATAGAAAACAGTTATTTCACATTGAAATAATATTTCACAATATTACTGGTTTTTTTTTTTTACTGTATTTTTGATTAAATAAATGCAGCCTCCACGAGCATAAGGGAATTCTTTCAAAAAACACACAAAAAAATCTTACTGACCCCAAACTTTAGAACGGTAGTGTTTGATAGCTTCAATTCTGATTCATTCACAAAACAGATGGATCTGGCTCTCGAGTTCTTGAGTCAAAAGAATGATTCGCTCATGAATCAGATATTGTTACTTCTCCTATGAACTCTCATGTTTGTGCCAAGGAGAGCTAGTAGATGTCAAGATGTTCAGTTCATAACCATTTAAATGTTGGTGCACTCCTCACAAAAAGCTACTCTATGGCTTCAGAGGCCTTGGAACATGGTATTATAGTGTAAAAGTATACATAAAGCAGAGTATAGACCACTTTTATCCTTTTTTAAACTTGAAAACATCAGACAGTGTTCAGAAGAAAGAAAGCCATACTCATTTGAAACAACTTGAGGGTGAGTAAATGATGACACGTTTTTGTTGTCGAACTTCTATAATTTCTATTTCTGATTCAAGGAACATTTTAATTTGTCCAGTGGAAAAAAGTAGTAAGTTTACAGCAATCTCCTTTTGTTCTGCTTTGACCTCACAAAGGGTGTCCTCTATTGTTTCTGAAGACGCCTAAACGAGTTTTAACAAGTCATTAACCTTGGCTCTGATCTGTGTTTATACGGCAATCACTTTCTCTCTCCCCATTGTTACATGACCTGCTTCAAGTCTTCAGTGCTATACGCTCTTCCTGCTCGGAGTGTCATAATACAGGCAAGAAAAACAGGACGCAATCTACCTTCCTATGGACCTCTATTCTTCTGAAACCCCCTCTAGATTGTCTACAATGATAAACAACCTCTTTTTTCCATCCATGTCTTCTGTTTATATTTGTTACAGTAATTATTAACGGCGTCACGCTTATTTTAAAGCATATTTCCTTTTCTGCTGCGCGCTTTCATCTCAATAACAAAATAAGCACACAACAAAGACGTCAGCGGTGAGAAAACAGCAGTTAAGAAAGCATCTGATCATATCGATGTGGATACATTTGCACAAGCTCTGCAATTCACCGGCATTAAGTGGACAGATGAGATCATTAAAATTACAATGTAATGATTGTTTGATTATAAAGTATATTTGAGACGACAGACTACTTAGATCTGGCCATGTGAGACTATAGTTTGAATTAATTCCTTTTCTTTACATGACACATTGACATTACAGTACAGAATAGACCTTTCGGCTTTATCCTGAACATTGTATAAGCATTCATTTCATGAGTCATTAAACGGAAGAAAGGCTCTCAGGAGCGAACATAAACGTCACATCCTTTTGATTTTCTCAGCAAAAACGTCATAAAAATCAGTCTACAGGCTTTCATAGACAACCTAGGAAGTCAAAGGGCTCATTTTTTAAAAATATTTTGTTACAAGTGTTTTACACATTGGCAATAAAAAACAGTTACACAGTTAAGTTGATCCTTCATAGGGCTTTTGTAGCATTTGCCTAAGCGGAATGTTCATTGAATCCTGCCTGTTTTGCAAATAGAAAATAACAAATAACCTAATGTAAATTCACTTAAAGTGAAATGAAACACCCATCTGTCTGTTCCAACTGGTCGTGGAAACACACTGTGGCCAGTGTATTTCACACACTTTCCGGTATGTGTGTACTGTGCGTGCTTGCAACTCTCAGTGATTATGAACATGAATATATGTGTGTGCAGAAGCCAGTTTCTTCTTTACCTAGGAGCAAGCGGACTGCATAAGACGTGTTTCATGTTGCCACAGCAACCCCGAGTGAATGGATTCACTCCTCCTCTGAACTTTCCTGTCACCTGAGAACAGAGAGAGAGAGAGAGAGAGAGAGAGAGAGAGAGAGAGAGAGAGAGAGAGAGAGAGAGAGAGAGGAATTCTACTTTCAGCATACTGAGGAGAGTGGAAAACAACTGTCCTTGACCCAAAGGACCGTAATGTGCACTGAAAATAACAGCCTTTATAACAGATGTCATGCACGAACAACAGAAGGCAATCAAGTTGGAAAGACATCAAGGTGATTCTGAGTGGGTGTGCAACATGTGACTACGATCCTGCCTCTACATATGCGTATGTTGTTACACAGACCAGATAAATATATTTAGTGTTGTGTAATTTGGTTCACCTGTTCGTTTGTGGTCCGTCCTCTGACTACAAGAACCATGTGAAACCCAGTGAGGCCCATAACAGGGATGAAGAAGAGGCCAGTCACACACATGACCACAAGACTAGACAGCAGGAGAGTCAAGGAGCCCACAAAATCACAGCCAATCAGAACATTTTTGATTTTTCATACACAGCTAAGTGGAGCAGGATTGTGAGCCAATGAGATCTCACTGTGGGCCCTGTAAGACGAGCAGTGTTGTTATTGTTAAACAAAATGGTTAAAAATTAAAATTAAAAATATTAGATGAAAAAGGTCAACTTAATAAACTTAAACAAAAATTTGAATTGTTGCTTTAGCAACAAACTGAAATAAAATAAGTTTCAGTTGAAGTGCTAAAATAAACTAAATCTATATCTATATCTATAGTTTATTTAGTAGTAGTAGTTTATATAACTAAAAAATACATAACACTAAAATAATACTGCTGACGACACAAAAATAAAGATGCGACAAAGAGGAAAAAAAATAATATATACATTTTTTTCAGGATTCTTTGATGAATAGAACATTTAAAAGAACAGCATTTATTAGAAATAGAATTCTTATGTAACATTATAAATGACTTTTTTGTCATTCTTGATCGATTTAATACAATCTGGCTGAATAATAGTAATGTTTTTCAAAATAAAAAAATTAAAAAACAGTCTTACCCCATACTTTTAATTGGTAGGTAAATAAATGTATTAAATACAACTAAATGAGCTTTCATCATAGTTGCTCTTCAGGGAAGGATACGTCACAGTTGTGTGGAGTGCACTCAGAGTCTCAAGGTGGTGTAACACGAACAGCAGGCCAAAGGAAAATACGCCCACCATGTGAGCACTTAGAGACAGCAGGAACAAGAAGAAATAGCGATAATTCCTCCGACCAATGCAGTTGTTCACCCATGGGCAGTGGTGGTCAAAGTCCTACAGTGAGAAGGGAAGTATGTATGTGTGAGAGCGCTGGCATCGTGATCATTTTATATAACGCAGGAATGCTGGTATGCGTGTTCCTATGCGTCTCACCTCCACACAGTTGTCACACACGCTGCAGTGTGAGCAGCGCGGAGGTCTGTAGAAGTGGCACGTGGCACACCACTTCATCCGCACCTGGATTCCCTTTATCTCCACGTTTTTATAAAGCGGAGCTCGGAAATCATCGTCTTTGTCTTCGTCCTCATCCGCTGGGATTGAGAGAGAAACAGAAGGAAATTTCAACATTCACATCAACATTGTCTATCTTGCAGTATTATAGACGTCCTAATCGTGGAGCTACTGCTGTATCTAATCTGCAGATATTTGAATTGGGAAACTTAAACGATGACAGGATCATACCTCTGGGAAAGACTCCAGGGTCCATGAAGGTGGCCATGCTGAAGTTAGCCAACACAAAGAGGAAGATGATGCCATTGTATAGAGGCACAAGAGGGGAGATGGCCTTGGTTAACCACGGGCACCTGAGAGGGTACAAGAGAGACAGAAGAATGTTATAGCTCAAAGTTGATCATTTCACAGCCAGAGGTTGTTCATTTTTTTAATTTAATTGAATCCCTAGATGATTCATGCAAACCTCAGAAAACTTGTGAGCTTATTCAGCCATAAGCAACCTAATGCTGATTATTGACAGAACATTTTGATAAAGTAAAATCACATTTGTGCAGACTCTTGTGACAAACTAATAAATAAGGACATAATTTTGGCTGATAACTATAGCAAAATTTATTCCCCCTTGGGTCAGTTAAAAAATGTGAACATTATAAATATTATTATTTGATTATTGTTATCATTATTGCTAATATTATTAAAATAATAAAACATTGTTTGAAATCAAATGACAACAATACTTATAATTATTATTATATAATAATACTTGTTTTGCATAAATGAAATGACAACAGTAATAATTTAATACTACTAATAATTATTATTTTATTTTATTGAACCATTTAAATATATACATATTAATAACAACAACAATAATATATTTAATAATAATAAAATTAATCATTATAGTAAGTAAAAAAAATTATATTATTTTATTATAATTTAAAAAAAAATAATTATTATGTACAGCTCCCGCATTAGCTAAATTATATCAACCATAAACATATAGATAGCGTTAGTGGCTATTAAAGAAACCAATACTGATCAACCACAACTCACAGAGCGTGGCAATGTCTTATGGGTAAACTACTGGTGCCCAACACATACAAAATATAGGACATTTAGCAAGATGACATGTTGCAGTCCACGACTATCTGTCCTACCATAGCACCTTTCATAATACACTATATAACTGAACTCTACTCAGGTCTCATTTAAGATGGGTTAACAGGCAGAGCAGAGCATATATATTTGAGCATTTCTAAACTTGGACCTGAGTCTATTACATTTCATTTTCTGGCCAAGAACCGCCCATTCAGACAGGAAGACGCCATTGGATCGACATGTGAAATGACCAACCACGTTTATTTTAGAGGTCCATAAATCTACAATATATTCATAGTATAACCACAATGTGAATAAAATCATCCAAAGAAAGATTTATCAGTCTTTGAGAATGGCTGAGATTTCATTTCTTGCCTATGCTAAGGTTGTGTATGTGTATGTGAATTTGATTGTGAGTAATACAGCAGATGCATAATAATGCAACAAGCCACTCAAAGACTTGCTTTACAGTGATTTTACCCGATTTATTTGATAAAAACAGCATTGTTCAACACATAATTGCATTTAAGTATAGCAGCAATTACAATAAACAATATTTCCATTAAGTAATGTAGTCCATTAGCCTGACTGCAGACCGTTTAGAGTTGCAAAGCTGTTACTGTATATCGGCTATTCCACAGCAGCTTCAAACAAACCTCATCCAATCAGATTTTAAAGCTGGAATGACCTATAACTCTCTAAACTCTCCTGCTGCGTCAATTCTCTCTCTGTAGGCAGTAGATCACAGTACCATTCTCTCGAACCCGAGGGAAAAGCACCAACTCCTACTCCGTCTGCACTGGAGGAATGCCAGGCTTTTCGGATAGGTGAAGTCTTCTGTCACCTTTATCTCACTGGTGCGATGCGATACGATACACTCATTCCATTCAGTTTTGTTCTCAATTAATTTTTTTCTTCATTTTAATCAGAAACTTTACAATGCAGTCCTGAGAATACAAAGCAGTAATGAAGTGTAAGGTAAGAATGATAAAGAGGCAAGAATCACCACCCTCAGACACAACAGAGCAAAACAGATGGAATAACTACTCCTTCACGTATAATCCAATCACAAACGGACGACCTCAGAATCAATCCATGCCGTGGGCAAAGAAATAAAAGCCTGTTTTATCGGCCGCATGAACAGCTCCTTGGGGGTAAACAAGAACGTCAGGGAAATTATGGAATAAATACACTGCCTGTGAAATGCAATAACCCTTGATCGGTTGATCTGCAAGCGTCTTGCTCTATGCGAGAGAGACAACAGGCTGCGTTCATGAAGTCTCAAAGGCTTAAAGTGCCCTTCATCTGAAAGACAATGCAGAGATTCTTTAGAATCTCTTTTTAAAGGTCGGCACATTATTTCGTAGTTTTCACATGCTAAAGGCTTGGGTGCCACACAAACACACATACATTTAAAATTGATAATAATAATAATAGTAAATGTTGAGCACCAAATCATAATTTTAGAATGATGATCTGAAGGATCATGTGACACTGAAAACTGAAGTAATGCCTGCTGATAATTCAGCGTTGCCATCAAAGTAGTAAATTACATTTTTAAATATATTAAAAATAAAAATAAGCTATTTAAATTGTAAAAATATTTCACAATATTACTGTTTTTACTGTAATATTTAATAAAATAAATTAATTAAAAAAATATTACTGACCCCACGTTTTCTTACAGTATTGCGGTATTGTGTGTGTCTAGACTATATATATATATTGATTGCACAGATTACATCTCTAAATTAATCTCCTTTGAATCACCACCACCACCACATCACTTTTATGAAAAAAATCACCACTCTCAACAATACATTTCAGGACAATTATTGTTGAACTTAAAATTGTCCCCTGTGAACCATATTTCCATTCCATTACTATGTTTTTTGTACACAAAAAAAAGCTAATTTTTTGGTTAAATATACACTATGCAAACTAAAAGGAACTGAACACCATACACATATCTAGTTGCTACTTATTTAATTTCGAAAGTATGCCCATTAATGCCACCGTTTGCAGCTATAACATCTTAAACTCACATGAACTATAAAATGTATAACTTGAATGCAATGTAATTTGCTTGGGATTTTCAGTCTGCCAAATGCCCAGTAAATGTAAACTCTTCTGTGGAAGGCTTTCAGATTTTGCAAACCCATTCTATTGACCTTGTTTTGTGGAAAAGGAGCCTTGTCATATGAAGCCATTCACAAAGTGTTGAAAACACATAATTCTCATATATTGCCAAGACTGTCTCTGGACAAATTCATCAATTCCTCCTCTGTGTACATAATTGTAAGCACTGAAATTGTCATAGTATGCATTATTGCATTTAAACAACATGACTCATTGACTATCTTCATGAAATAATTTAAGGTTGATTTCTTTAGTGAGGGCTTCAATGGAAATCGCCATTTCTCGTTGCCATTTTATTGGTCAACCCTACTAAGGATTAAACCAGCGAACTTTGTGCTAGCAGCCCGGATCCTAAACCTCGATTTACCTACAAGCCTCTTGTATACAAGATCCCCCTATTTTAGTGTAAATTACACAGGCTGGAGGGGTGTATATTATGTTTAATTTAGGACATTCCCTGCAGTGTCTCTCATGCCTAGCTGCTACAAACATTAGCATTTCTGTGCCAGAGGCAGTCGCTTTTAAGGAGCCATCTATCTGTGAGGATTATAATTTGCCAACAAGATCAATATAGATAAAAGGAACAACCCTGTCAACAACAGCTTTAGGGAGCACAAATCTTTTAAACCGGTGCTAGGTAATTCATAACTTTAAGAGATTAAAAGAAAATACATTAAATATGCTAGAAACTAAGAGAGAGAGAGAGAGAGAGAGAGAGAGAGAGAGAGAGAGAGAGAGAGAGAGAGAGAGAGAGAGAGAGAGAGAGAGAGAGAGAGAGAGAGAGAGAGAGAGAGAGAGCACAGCCCCAACAAATCTGGTAATTTACTAGATGATTAATAATAAAAATAATTAATTATAAAAAATAAGACACTTGATAAGACAGTTATCACTATTACTATGTTCATACTTATCGTGGTAAAATAAAATAAAATATGAAAATTAAAATGAAATAAAAACTGACAGGGTGTTGCAGGTGGTTTCCAAGGCATTATACAGTTTAGGATTTGAATTGTTCAAATCCCCGATGTTAAGTATGAAAAATAATTATATAATTGTTATACATGTCTTAACAACAACCAGTAATAAATATCTATGGATATCTGCTTGGATCTGACAGTAAGTCATCAAACAGTTTTCCCCCTGTATATGCATGTGGCATCATTGATATGCAGCATACTAGGGCTGTAACGATACACCAAACCCTCGATTCAGTTCGTATCATGTCTGCCCACTCCATTTGTCTCCCGATATATTGCGCATCTTATGATCTTACTTATGCTTTTCACTTTTCATATCAACATAGATGAAATAAAAAAATAAATTATTTTCTTTAAACATGAATATGAAACTAAATAGATCTGGACGGGAAGGATAACTCTGGGAGTTGGAAGGGGTGTGTCGCGATTCTGCCGAACTCACACCGCGACACAGGTTCGTGGATCTGAGTGTCACGATTTCGGTTTCATATCGCATATCGTTACAGCCCTACAGCATACACACCTCCATGATGCACTGGGATGATGAATGTATTTCAGTGATGTAGATCCCATCTGACTACACAAATAACACATCTAAGTGCCAGAATAGAGGCAAAAGCTTTTGAAGTTCCACCTATCATATCTGTCAGAGTGTTTCAATGCTGGAAATTCAACATTAATGCTGGGTATGTTTGTTGTACACATTTTCTTGTCCTCGCATTTACCGCATGGATGCAATCTTATGCCTGCAGAGATAAGATAGTCTTAACAACTGAAATCACACCTCTATTCTCTGTCTTTTTTTCTTCACTTCAATCCTCGAGTTGTTCCAACTTCCAAAGCACCACAAGCCAATTAGTGAACCCTAGGAGTCCTGTATCTATTATAAACATTGTTTCATTAATCAACGTGTGAAATCTACATGGTTTATAATGGAGCAGAGGAGTCTAGAAAAAGAGGAAGATGGTGACGGGCTTGAATGCAGGAGATCATTAATCAGTGAGACAGGTGCTTACTGAGGGAATGTTGAGACGCTAACGTTGTGTGGTGAACAGATCCACCCTGGAGCTTCTGACAACAGAGAAATCAAACACGTTATTCATTAGAAGGACTTCCTGTAGAGCCGTACTAAAAGAAAAATTATTGCCCTACATTTCCCTCATTAGAATCTTATGAAAGTAAATGACCGCTCCAGAGAGTATGTGTGTTAGCGTGTAAGAGTACACACACTAAGTTCAAAATTAACACTTGCCAAGCTTCAGATACGTAAAAATGACATTTTAATGGTGACTTTGTAGGATTTGCAACTTAATAAATCCTTTAAAGTCACCATGAAATCAAAATGGACAATCTTGTTGTTTTTTTTATGGAATATTGCGGTATTTATTATAAATTATTTGGTGTTGAAATTAATCGATGCATCGTGATGCGGACGTGAACGATTCTGCATCGATGCAGTAATTCTCGCACTAGCATAAAATGGCAGATGGAGGCGTGACAAAAGCGAGTAATCAAAAATGCACCAACTGTTTTAACCAGGAGGGTAATCTATCAGCCGGAAACTGAAGCTTCCCCGGGGGCCGCCATTGATTAGCAGACCATCACCTCCTGTTAGCATTCCATTCATTTTGGCGTCACTTTGACAGCGAATAACTTTACATCTGAGGCGTTTAAAGACTCCATTTGTCCATTATTTATTTCTAAAGAAACATGAAAATGTATAGAAGGCTCCATTACCTTGTATCTTACGTTATGGCCCTGTAGAAGCAGTTTTTAAAAAAAAATAGGCTAACGATTGCGTCATAACCACGCGACTCTCTGTCGCACAGTAGAGAAATTACCGTATGGACAGGAGGAGAAGCTCGCGGGCAATCGGGGGGACGTGGAGGCAAAATGACAAAATAATTAATCAGAATACTTAGCAAAAGTTGCTCCTGCTCCTAGCTCATAGACACCTCCTACTCACGCTCTCCGTCCCTGCAAGTTTCCGAAGAGAATGATTCAGATTTCTCTTGGCACAGCTACTAGAAGACAGACAGGTTGCGCAGTACGGTCAGCCATCAGGAAGTGAGTGCTTCTAATTGACTTCACTTTTCTCCGTTGAATCCAGTGGGGTCGCTGTGTCCATTTCTTTTACTGTCTATGGTTTTAACGAAGCGGCAACCTTCCGGTCTCTCTCTTGAATTAAACACGGAAGTGACTTAAACTGCAGTTCATCGACTGGCCGCTAGAGACAGGCTCCAAAAGAGAGTCAATCCCATAGACCCCCATGTTAAAATGCCCAACTTAACAGCAGAAAAAAACTATGTTTACAGCCCGGTACAAAAAGTAGTTTTGGTCTATTTAGCTAATTTTACCCTTCATGACAACTGTAAGGGGGGTGAATTTTAAATTATATTTAGCCTTAAAGTTCTGCATAATTAAGGGCGTGGCCACTTGAGTGACAATTGCCGCTGCTGTCACTACTAGCCGTGCGTGCTTACCGTTTTGAATATCAATCCTGTTAAACACTTTCTTTATTCCACTCCGCTCGTGTTAATATTGAATTATTCGCCAAGAAACACAGGTAAGATGACGTAACATTAGAACAACCTTCTATCTGTACCGTTTTGACTTTTTTGCTCGCTGTTTTGCTATTATTCTCGTGCACTGACTCTTCACTAAGCTGAACAGCCAATCAGAGTTCTCTCTCTCACCGACGCCGATTCAACATGTCGAACCGGCTGAAAAAAAGCAGACGAGGACCAATTTCAGCCGACGGTACGGAACAGTGCGTAACACACTGAGAAAACTTAGTCGGCTGACACACAAAAACTGCCCGACCGCCGACCGTTGGCTTGGTGGGTTCCAGGCTTTAGTCGTTACGTCACCTCAGCTAATCCCGCCTCTGCCCATTTTTGGTTATCTGGGAGTGACGCGCGGTGATGCTTTGTCAAGATGGCGACGGCCGGCTCCGCCCACTTTGGGCTTCAAAAATGCTCTTCAGAAACCTATGGGTGACGTCATGGACACTACGTCCATATTTTTTTTACAGTCTATGGTTCTAACATTTACAGCATGTGAGTGTGTGCGTTATTGTAACTTAAGTACACTACTTGACAGTTTCATGCGCTTTTAGTATTTACTAGTGTTTATTAGTTCTAAATGCTTCTGTTGTCTCCTGTGTTCAGACTTAAGTTTTTTTTTTATGTTTACTACATTCAGGAAGTGTACTTTCTTGGAGCAGATAAAATAAAAAGGGAGTTCATACAGTATATCTAATTGCTTGTATTCATTGGCGAAAATGTAGCCATGGCATGTGCAGTAATATTGAAAATTAAGGATGCAATGCATTGAGATGCATCTTGATATCGAATCGAATCGAAACGTTGACATGATAGTCGTACTCGAATTGAATCATGAGACCAGTGAAGATTCACACCCCATCACTCACATCAGATCATAGCAATAGTAAACAACAACAATCCGATCAATTCCCGTTGGACAAGTCCCGCCCTACATTTTTTCTTGTTCGAGAAATTACAATAGGGAAGAAAAGACTATCGCAACTTCCGTTTTGTGCCGACTTACCTGTGCTGATCTACACTGATGCATCGTTCATCAATTCCGCATGAATTTCTTATACAAAAGTAAATTTTTGAGTTTAACCAATATTTGACCGTAGTCAAGGCAGATTGTCTCTCCAGTTATATTTGTGCCTTCATAAGTTTAAATAATTCCGAAATCAAATCGGTTCACAATGCATTCAAGAATCGCAACTGAATCAAATCAGTGTCAGAACAAATATTTACACCCATAGTGTTTACAATAAAGTTGTTCATCAGAGTTTGCTGTTGATCTCAATTCATCTGTCATTGTCAGGTGTAGCAACAACTTAACTTTGGACCCTGTACATGAGCAGAGACTATCCCCCCATTTCTAATCTCAGTTGGGGGGTGTTTGTGGTGTGGAACTAGCCAGTTTTCACTAATCCTTCCTGGGATGCCAAAGCTTGGTTTCCCCTTATCAGCTTCAGCAGTGTTTGCCAACTCATTCGCTGAGGCCCACAGGATCTCACAATATTCCTCCAGACATTTAGCAGAACACATTAACACACAATAAACCAATTAACCTATCATGCAGCTTATAATAAGCTTAATCAGGTATTTGCTGTATCCCCTCAATATATGTTTGCTGGACTGACTTACTGTAGCTATGAAAATTCAATTGGGCCTCTAATATTAAGCATAAAATACATCAAAACATGAAAGGAAATGGTCAGATTTCTGGCAAAGAGGACTGTGCACATGCTCAGGATATGTAAGAGCTGTTGGCTCACAGTGGCTCTAAAATGAGTCACGTTTAGGGTCAGTAAGATTTTTGAATGTTTTTGAAAGAAGTCTCTTATGCTCACCAAAGCTGCATTTACACAAATCAAAACTTTCAGCAGCCATTACTCCAATGTCACATGATCCTTCAGAAATCATTCTAATATGCTGATTTGGTCCTCAAGAAATATTTCTTCTTATTAACAATGTTGAAAACAGTTCTGCTGCTTAATATTTTGGTGGAAACTGGTATCCTTTTTCTAGAATTCTTTGATGAATAGAAACTTCAAAAGAACAGAATTTAATTGTAATATAAATCTTTAATTATAGCTAAAAATTATAAATGTCTTTGCTGTCATTTTTGATAGATTTAATGCTTTACTGAATAAAAGTATTTGTTTCTTTAAAAAACTTTTGAACTACTTGGGACAAACACTCGAATCAGTGGAAGCTTGTTTCCGCCACAGAATAACAAATAAAAACAAACAAATAAAAACAAATTTATCTCACAATTCTGACTTTATTTCTCGCAGTTGCGAGTTTATATCTCACATTTCAGACTTTTTCTCAAAATTGTGAGTAATAAACTTGAAATTGTGATAAATAAAGTCAGATTTGTGAGATATAGTAAACACAATTGCGAGAAAAAAATGTCAAGATTGCAAGATATAAACTTGCTATAGGAAGAAATAAAGTCAGAATTGCAAGATATAGTCAGCTCACAATTGCAAGAAAAAATGTCGTAATTGTGAGATCTAAAACTTGCAATTCTGACTTTTTTCTTGCATTGCGAGTTTATTTCTTACAATTCGACATTTCTAGCAATTACAAAACAAGCTTTCATACAAATCCTCACCTCATGCCCTGATTTTGAAACTTCTCAACAACAATTTTTTTATAGCGCTTCTTTTCTGAGATTCTGAATACACAAACTCACAAACAAGATGCAGTGAGAAACGCAAATACAGATAAATCCCATATTAATCCATGGTAATCACCTCTCCGAGAGTTAAAGCATCAGTCAAAACACAGCCAGAGGGAGTAATGCTCCCAAAGATATTGAATACACACTGCTAACAGGTCAAAACTTACAGGAGAACTATTACCAGCATAATCTCACCAGTTTAAAAACAATGAGCACACTACCACATGGTACACAATAGGCATTATGGGATATGGTCCACATCAAAGAGATTATCTTCACTGCTAGCCTTTTAAACAATTTAATAATGAGAGGGAAAAGCACCATAAATAAGGTCACAAAGCCCCGCCGGTCTATTAATCACGCTCTGAAAGGACAATAGAAGAGATGACATCTGCTCTTTCCTCATATAGATCTGTTTAAAACAGTAGAATACCCCCAACAACAGCAGCTTAAACTGATCTGAGCTAAACAGAGGGCTGAACTAAGCAATCTAAAGCTGGATAAATGCGACCGGGTCAGATTTAGACCAAAGAGAATCTGTCCCCAAGCATCTTCACCACTGTTCACTGAGGCCTCTGTAAATATCTCCACACTGTCATATCCTTGTAGACTCAAAGCAAGTTTATACATACATCCACAGGTGTGCCCCTCAAACACACACACACACACAGTTCTGTCCTGACAGTGCATATCTGAGTGGCAGTTGTTGGCCAACTCCACATCACATTCTTTACCAAGCGTATTTTAAGGCCAGACTGCAGCTGCTGTGGTTAACATGCGTGGCAAATATTGGACAGCCAAAACCAGGCCGAACATCAAGAGCTGGGCAAATTCATGCAGAAACCGGGAACTAGAGATTTACAAAATGTCTAACAAACGTATAATGTTAGTTTTGGTTTAAGTGTCCCCTTTTTAAAAACAACATTCAAATGAAAATAGACTTTCCCTTTAATAAATGTCTTGGGTCTTAATTAGGTCCTATTATGCTTTTTTTTTTTTACTCTATTTACTCTGTAATGTTGCTGTTTGAGCACAAAAAGATCTTTAAGGTTACAAAGCTCAAAATCCACTCCAAAGGGAGATATTTTATTTAACAGAAACCACTTTCCAAGAACTAAAACGAACAACTCGCTTTGACTACAATGCGTTTTTTTCCGGGCTTTGTGAAGTCATCTTTTGAAAAATCCCCGCCTGAAAAATTTCCCAAACACCTATTTCGGAAGGAGGGGCTTCATCGAAACAGGAACTAACAAAGCGTTCAGGCCAGCCAGGGTAGAGAGGTGCTGTAATAATTGAAAATGTGTTGAACAATCAAGCATGAAAGCATATTCTAGTACAACCCAAAAACAAAATCAAGTCTTCGTAAAAGGGCATAAGAGGAATGTGCACAATTCAAAGTTATAGATTTGTTTTGATGACAAATCATTCTCGTTCACTTCCGTGCACTGACTTTTTGTGTTCTTTTGCATATGTTTTTCACTTTTGAAGCACGTGATGGCTTTGGTAATCTCCCTTGCCGTTATAGACTGACATCTTATCTGTAAATGTGTTATTTATTCATTTATTTATTTGGATCCCCATTAGCCTCTCCGATTGGTCCGACAAGTAAAAATACAAAACTACATTAAATCAACAACAATAAAAGTCAAAACATACAAATCCAAAATTGTTTTTAACAGTGATAATAATAAGAAATGTTTCTCGAGCACCAAATCAGCATATTAGAATGATTTCTGAAGGATCATGTGACACTGAAGTCTGGAGTAATGATGCTGAATATTGAAATCATAGGAATAAATTACATTTGAAAATATATTAAAATAGAAAAGCTATTTTAAATTGAAATAATATTTCACAATATTACAGTTTATACTAAATTTATGATCAAATAAATGCAGCCTTGGTGAACATAAGATACTTTTTTTAAAGCATTAAAAATAAAAAACCCTACGGTAATGGATTTAGGCTTGTCTCTTTATCCTAAAACTTGACTGAAGACGTGCCCAGCAGTTGACAAAACTGAAGAAAAAAAATATAGATCTGCTGTTGCAGACACTGTTATTTTAGGTTGTTAACTATTAAAAATTTCTATTATTTCCATCATGAACTGCTTTATAGCAAATCATTGGAGTGAACGATTCAGTCACTCACTCATAACACACACAAAAGACACTCACCTACTGGCATAATGGCATCACTGCCAAAAAATGTCACTGAACAAATCAAAATCTCTTTGGTGCACTGATTTAAAAGATTTGAGTCACTGGGGTGAATCAAAATCCTCAGCAGTTTATGACACAGCAGTGATAAGAATAAAACCCCATCCATTCTTATGACATCTAGGCATTTAGATTGGCTTGGAGAATGACCCAGATGGAGTGGCTGCCAAGTACTGGGACTTAATATCTTCTTTCTCCTTGACCTTAAGAGACACTATTTATTTGTGTGTCCTCTGCTAAAACTACACACATTTACACACAATCACGAATGTGTAGACACACGTATCTTCAAGCATATCGTTGAACGAATCCAAGTAGCTGGAAACCATTTTCAACCATTTTCTAGCCACTTCCTGAACGGAAGTGCAGACAGAATGAGTCTAAGTGAGAGAGGGGAAAAACCTGCACCGTCAAACAATGTTTACTCAACTGTTGCTTGTGTCAGACTCAATTCAGCTGAGTGTTTGCTAAGAGAAGATAAGGTCCATGAGACAAATGCTAGCATTTCTATAAACGTGTCCAACTGAATGAATGAGGTCAAAAGTCACTGATCTGAAACCTGCTGTGTGGTCACTACACCTCACGAGACAAACAGTACACACACACACACACACGCACACACACACACACACACACACACACACACACACACACACACACACACACACACACACCCACACACGTCTGGTTCACTATCTTTGTGGGGACTCTCCATAGACATAGAATGGTTTTTATACTGTACAAATGGTATATTCTCCTTACACTAACCCTACCCCTAAACCTACCCATCACACAAAACTTTCTGCATTTTTAATTTTCCAAAAAAACTCATTCTGTATGATTTATAAGCTTGTTTACCCATGGGGACCTCTATTTAGGTCCCCACTGTGACACGAGTCCCCATGAGTCTCTGTGTGCATTCAGGTTGAAGTCCCCACCGGGATAGAAAACCATGACAAAACACACACACACACACAGACACACACACAGACACACAGACACACAGACACAGACACACACACACACACACACACACACACACACACACACACACACACACACACACACACACACACACACACACACACACACACACACACACACACACACACAAATCCAAAACAGTTGATGGCCCCAACTGACTTTCATAGTATGGAAGAAAAATACTTTGGAAGTCGGTGGGGTCCATTAACTGTTTGGTTACAGACATTCTTCAAAATATCTTCTTTTGTGTTCAGCAGAAGAAAGAAATTCACACAAGTTTGGAACAACTTGATAGTGAGTAAACAATGACAGAATTTAAATGTTTTATCCCTTTTAACGTGTCTAGACTGTGCATACCACTACGCCACAGCTCTAATGTTAAATACGGCTAGATTAGCTCTGTTCTCATAGAGTTTTTGATTAGTGCATGAGTAGGTCTGTTCCTGGATCAGTTCCAGCCAAGTTACACAATCTTGTTTTGGTCTAGCAGAACTTCTCCTTTCCCTCTGATTTACTGCTTTCTTTACGTAGCTTCACGCACATTAAAAGCACATTAGGCCTGATCTACACACACATGCACGCACTATGCCAGCACACAGGCACATGTAGTGGGAACAGAATCATTGTGAGCATGTAGAATGCAAAGGCCTGATTTACTATCATGTTTGACATGGGTCGTTTCGCTGTGGTGGAAAACAGCAAGATATGGTGACACTGGATCTGGAACACAAATGTGGCATAACAGTATATCGTTTGATAAATATAGCTGTAGTGTTGACTATACCGTGTTCATATAGGAAAAATGTGCACAAACGCACTGTGAATTAAAAAGATTGCAAGGTTAAAACAAACTCACGATGACAGCTCTGCAATATTACCTTCCTTCCTGTCTGCCTGCTGAGATTGATCACATGCTTACAAAGCTCCTAGATTAAATGAGACAATCCAGCTAGGTGTTTCTGTCTGTAATAAAAAAGACTGTAGAAAGTTGTATCGCCTGTCATGACCCGCATAATCAAAGTAGAGGGGGGTGAGGGAGGGGAGAGAGAGACCCTCAGCACAATGGGGAGCTTTCACATGCTGAGGGCCACAAAGAGACACAATAACTCGCTTTAGCAATCAGAACTCACAATAGACAATCTATCTATCATGTACAGAGGATAGGAGGGAGAGAGATTGTCTGTGTCTTTAAATATGCCTACGAAACACATGCATTTCAAAGGATGTTGTGATTTTTAAACCATTACTTTATTGCAGAAAGGAAAAACTGTGATAAATGATGTAAAGAACGGGATGGATGGATGGAAAACACTTGCTAAAGAAAAAAGAAAAACTTCAATTAAACTAGATCTTGTGATTTCTAAATTTTGCTTTGTTGTTGTAGAAAGGAAACACAATGAATTATTTAATACCATATTGCTAGGAAAAGTATCTGGATTTAAATGAGATTTAAATAAACAGACACTATGCCATAAAAACGACATCCCTAAACATTGACCAGAGAGAGCAGCTGGATAATATATTTTCTTGTAAAGGAAAAAAAAAGTATTTTCCCCTCTTATAATAAAATATATTTTTGTCAAACAATCAGGCAATACAAAGGCAATGTGCTGGCCATATGCCTGAATAGTTTAACAAAGCATTTGTAAAGTTTTTTTTTTCTAGGAACATTACCAAAATGACAACCACTTGAAGTTTAAAACTCAATGTCAGATGTAACATATAGTGTAAATAGTGTTGGGGGTAACAGTTTAGGACCAAAGGACCAGATGTTCGAAAGAAGACCCGGAATCAGAATTATAATAAATAGAAGAAAAGTTTTACTGAAGATAGTTTGTAGTTTCATCAGCAGTAGTCAGCTTCAAGACTCACACAGGCGTTCGTAGGCCGCCCCGCTTACAGTTACAAAGATCACAGCAATTGTACCCTTCACCAAAGGTCTAAGTTACGTTCTTGCTTCAGGTTGCTGTTTCTGATTGGCTAAGAAATAGATAAATATAGTAATTTTCCACACATATACAGATAGACTGAAGCATATGTCCATCGATTATGCAGCTGACACTCGGACCCTGAAGTTAGCCATGTCGTGACCTTCCAGGTCGCAGATTTGGGATGCTGGCCGCCAGCATGTCCAGAACAATAACTCAATCTCCAATAATGCCAGTGGTTCCAGTTAACCTGTAACCAAGAAGACTAACACACACCGACACACAGCTTTTCCAAGGTTGGATTTGGCCAGGCTCAAACGATAAACAGGAGAGTCCTCTCAAAACATCAAGATAATGCGTTCTTTCTCTCAAGGAGAGGAGACTTTAGTCTAACTGAAAGTAAGGCTTTAACAAAGAAAGGGTCCCTTCAATGTTCTAACACATTGAAGACCTTTCTCAAACACAAAACAAGTCCCTATTTAATTTCTGGAAGATTGCTAAATAAGCAAGCACTGTTACTGCATTCAGATATCAAATAAAGACATTAAAGAATACATGAAAAGAACATTTCAGTAATCACACTGGTACCTTCTATAACAAAGTAAAATCTCCAGAGAAGTCATTCAACTCATTTGATATTTAGAAGGAAAAATATAGATTAATACCTTGATTATAATCACTCATTACATATACATTGAAGCTGCAGTGGATTCCAATCCACCCCCTTCAATAGTGTTTTAAGAGCCTGGTTCCTTATTAAACTGATTACTGTGTGTGTGTGTGTGTGTGTGTGTGTGTGTGTGTGTGTGTGTGTGTGTGTGTGTGTGTGTGTGTGTGTGTGTGTGTGTGTGTGTGTGTGTGTGTGCGCTACCAATGTGTGTCTGGGCCAAAACCCACACTAAGCCATCTGGATAGAGACAGAGAGATGGAGTGAGTGGTTTAGAAAGAGGGCAAACAGTCATCTGTGTGTGTGTGTGAGTGTGTGTTCAACCAAGCTGATATTCTTAAAGGTGCCTACACAAATTGTTCATTGTTGCATGGGCAAATATACAGCAAGTTGCCTTTGAATGATAGCGTTTAAGTAAATGGTGTCTGGCTGGACATTTAATCTCAATATGCCAGCCTCAATATAATGACTCGTGCTGGATTTTCCTATGAGTCTGAGCCAATATTTTTCAAAAGTACAAGTCATTTATTTGTGCACAAAACTTTTTCTGAGAAAAATTACAGAGTATACCAGTAATGAATGTCTGAGGCGTTGCTGGAAGATTTCAGTATGATATAATCTCTGTAAGTGTTGCATCAACTGTCTAGCAATGCATATAAAAATGCTTAAATAACCATATATTACAAAACTAAGCAAGGCTGAAGGAAAATGAACCCCGAGTAGGCGTTCCAACTTACTGTACAAACGTGTGGCACAACTTAACCCAGCAAAGAACAGCTATATGGTTATAAATAGCTCACAACACTTGCCCGTTCAGACACACACTGTTTTCAAGTCAAGTGTGCCAAATGGAGCGCCAAATAAGTTGAAACAACAAATGTGTAAAACTCAGAACATCCAAAATAAAAGATAGCATTACCCAAACTGGCATTAGATTTCAAGAATGAATAATTTTACCACATTCAGGACTGTATCAATGGCCCTTTAAACACATGCCCATTATCTGGAGCGAGTAATTGACCACACTTTATGAAGCTCTTTTAATGTTCAAAAATACCTCCCCATATGTGTGCTCTCCAGTTACTACAGGGACATGCAGTCTCTCTCTTTCAGCCCATCTGATCTTCTAACCTCTATACCGTTTCAGCACTATGCAGAACCTACAGCACACATACACACACACATACACAGGACACCTCCTTATGCCCAGAATAACCCTTTGCTTCCTGTTAATCTCTGCTGAACAGGTGTTGCTATTTACAGCAAACAAATCCATCCACTCCAACAGAGGAATGAAGCATAGAGAGATAGAGGCGGTGAGCGGGAGATGAACAATCTGAGAAACAGATGAGAAATCTCTTCACCCAGAATTCCTGTCTCTCCTTGGCATTAATATGTGCACAGCAAACAGAACAGAATTAAGCAGTTTAGCTTACTTTAGCTGAGAATCATGGGTAAAACTGCCTGAACACAGCAGTCAATTTTACACAAGAGATCTTGCCGTGTTTCTAAGCACTAAAGGCTATTATATTCAACAATCCAGAAACCCTTGACCTGAATGACTCATAGAGAGTGTGAATATTATGCAAGATGGATCATCTAAATGCGGGGTCACTCATACAGACTGATGAGGGCGGTTATTTGAATACAGATTAAAAATAAAAATAGATTTTACATTTTATGAAGAAAAAAATGAATGGTGTTGCTGGCCCGTTTGTTGGAGTGTTCCTAAGTTTTGACTTGAGTGGTTTTTAGCGTGTTGCTAGGTTGCTTACTGTCCAAAAGTCTAATACGTAACCCCAAGTATGAGCAATAATAAGAGTATGCTCCACTAATATTATATATATATTTATACCATATACATATGGAAACCGGAAATATTTTGTGCAAACCTATTAATGATCATATTTAATTAGAAGAACATCTAAGACAGGAATTTTCCTTTGAAGATTTTTGTTTTGTTTTAATTTGCATCTAAATCAACGCTGCCAGGATATGATTTTGCATAATAAATCCATATACTCATTAAACAAAGCACAAACGTGTGAGGAGTCCTAACAATGTACAACAAAAGCATAAATAGCACAAAAACGCCCACTGCAATTAGTGCATGTGCGCTAATCGCAGGCCTCTTGCAAGGACGGTGAATAAAACTGAGACAAGGAACCGATGAGGAATGAACACAATCGCTTGTCTTTCTCTCGGCCAAATGTTCCTCTCCATCTATCTAATCTACACATTAAGAAGTGTCTGAGACATTTCCCCACATAAGAATGGAAGGAAATCAGTTTGGCTGCAGCAGTAATGACCGCTCAGTGGAAATCTCTCAAACTTCAGTCTCAAAGAGGAACTGCCTTTGTTCCAGCAGGAGTTGCTGATAGACGAGAGAGAGAGAGAGAGAGAGAGAGAGAGAGAGAGAGAGAGAGAGAGAGAGAGAGAGAGAGAGAGAGAGAGAGAGAGAGAGAGAGAGGAGAGAGAGAGTAGAGAGAGAGAGAGAGAGAGAGAGAGAGAGAGAGAGAGAGAGAGAGAGAGAGAGAGATTGATTTACTTAGGCACTTCTGAGATCACCTCCTCTCTCTCCAGATGAGGATGCTGACATCTCTCGAGAGGAATGACGACAGCTCAAAAAAATTAGTCAAGTTAAGTCAAGGTGAACTGAGCACAAACTCTATCTACTCTCATAATGAAATGTCATGTGAATATTGCTTCTGGTCCTTACAGTAGGCAATGCAAATCACCCATAATTGCTCCTTTCCGTGGCCTCCATCCAATTTGTCTCTATTCTGACATTCTGTAATGTTCTCCGCTGCACAAAGACCAGCCTCAGAGCTGTTCAATAAGACATGATGAAAATGAATACACGCTCTCTGCGAGGCAAGAAATAACTGCAGGAAAAAATGCCAAGCTTAAGTTTCCCAGTGACAGTTTTTGGGTCAGAGGTCAAACGGCAATAAAAACACATTTCTGAGTGCCACGCGGGAGACATTCTGACACTGTAGTAAAAGCTCTGGCACTTATAGACACATAAAGAGCACATTTTAATCACAATTTCAGTCTAATCATCTTTCTTTAAAAAGCAGCATATTATTAGATGAGCAACATGAGAGAACAGTATTGAAAATCACTAATCACGGCTGTGCTTTCCCTTAACAAATGATAATATATTAGCATAATTAAGAGCCAGATTTAGCAAAGCTTTCACCGAGGGACGAGATACAATCTTAGGAATAAAATCACTCTTTTGATGTATTAATACCTCAGCCACGCTCTCCTCATGGGTTTGTTTCAGTTCAACAGTGCTTTAGTAAAGACTAAGTCTCTTAGACATTAGACATCCTCTACACAGAAAAGTATCCAAAGACCAATCTATTAAAGTGGCTGTATTTGAAGCTTCTAACATATGTGCTCAAGGACATTTATAATGTTAGTTTAAACACAGTCAGAATTTAGTTCATAAAACTATATCATTTTATCAGTCAGGCTGTTTTTGCTTCTCTCTCTTTGAATGTTTATATGTAAATGCTCTCTGTTTTGTATAACCTTGTACGTAAAAACGAATGCCATAGCTCAGGCTGGGAGCTGGATAAAAAAAACTTGTTGGTCACTTAATTGACCATCATGATCCATTTCTGGTTAATATGTAAATATACGTTCAAAGGTTTGGGGTCGGTAAGATGTTTTAATGTTTTGAAGGAAGCTTCTTATGTTTGCAAAGGATGCATTTATTTAATTGAAAATACAGTAAATAAAAAAAAGAAATATTGTTATTATTACAATTTTAAAACCTTGTTTATATTTAATTATACCTTAAAAAGTAATTTATTTTTGTGATAGCAAAGCTGAATTTTCAGCAGTCATTACTCTTCAGTGTCACATGATCCTTCTGAAATCATTCTAATATGCTGATTTGGTGCTTAATATACATTACATTTATAAATGTGAAAATGCAATGTTTTTTGTGCGGAAAAACAGTGATACTTCTTTCAGGATTCTTTGATGAATAGAATGTTCAAAAGAACAGAATTTACTTATAGAAATGTTTTTCTACAAAAACATTTTTTTTTCTTTCATTTTGATCAATTTAATGCATTCTTGTTGAAAAAAGTATTATTATGTTACTACGTTAATCCAATCAGGGTTCTGACGATTAGCAGCTTGGTTGCAGTAAGAACAGTCAGTCGTCCCTTTATATTATTTTAATAAAATTATACTTCAATTTAAAAATTTAAAACTACGATAAAAGAGACCTGTCAAGAGTGAGCAAAATGCTCTCAGCCTCCGAGAGAGAGAGAGAGAGAGAGAGAGAGAGAGAGAGAGAGAGAGAGAGAGAGAGAGAGAGAGAGAGAGAGAGAGAGAGAGAATTCAAAGCTGATGCACACAACCTAGACTGAAAGAGAGACAGAGACAAAGAGGAAAAAACTGATACTCTTGAGCACCACGACATAATGCAATGGAGCTCAAAACGTGTAAAAAGAGGAATGGAGATGCTAAAATATTTCCATGCTGTGAGAGAAAAACGGGAATAAAAGCAGGATGATGGAATGGCAGACGTACTCCTCTGAGAGAAACAGACAGGAGAGAGTGTAATGTCTTCCCATGAGAAGAGTTAAAGGGAGTCAAGGAATCATGAGGTGTGTGTCAAAGAGACGCTCTGCTTTCTCTCCCCACAGACACACAAAAATAGGACACCAAATCTAAGCGCATTCTCTCCGTTTGGTCGACAGAAATGTCAGTGAATGCTGAGCTTCAGAGACAGAGAAACAGTAGAGTGACTGTACACAGCAAAATCAGCACAAAATCGACAGATGCACTTTCTTTAGAACATAGAAGATTTCAGGATTTAAAACTATTCACCTGCAGTAAAACTTTAACAGCTGTCTGATGGAAATTCAATTTTTCCAGCATATTTCTGTACAACAATCAATCTCACAATGATAGAAAATGGGGGGGAACATAGGTTTATGTCAAAATCAGACAAAGAAGGCTCACACAGATCCCCCCCCCCCCCCATTGAATTCTGTGGAATGGGTATAAACGCTACACAATGGCAAGAGGAAATATTGGTTAAAATTTTTTAAAAAAATTGGTTCAAATCACGTTTTTGAGGAAAAAATACTCAGCAATGGTGTGACTGATGATTTTACACATGGTTTGTCTGAAAGCATATTAAAGACACAGACATATAAACAACATTACAAACTTGATTTTCACCACAGGGGGTCTTTAAGTACAAAACCGATTCAAAATAACATGCCTATATTACCCTCATTTTAATTTCACACAGTGAACACACTTTAATTTGGAACACTGGCAATATTCTTCATAGTCTTAAACTGAAAATTCTTCTGAGATAACTACACTACTCATGCAGTGAGAACGGGCATAAGAGTCTCATTCATTGTGGGGAACTCTTACGTTGCAGCTGGAGGAGATGATGAAGGGATTTGCGTGAATTATGGGACTACAGCTCTGAGAACCATCCGTTCTTCTGCATGGACACAATGGGAGGCACAGATTACTAATGCACAATAGAGCTATAACATGCATTGTTTGCTGAAAATCTGCCAGCACAATTCCCACAGACATGTGGCCTGATCCAACTTCACACTGCAAAACACGTCACAAACTGCTGATCATCTTATTTTCTCATCAGATAAACAAAAAGAGGTTTATTATGACCTCAATTGAAGTGTGTTCTCTTATCCATTTTTTCACAGCAGCTCATTCCATTACTTATAAATAAAAAAAAATTCAGTAATGTAAAGTGACTGACAAAAGTTTTCACAGACACTCAGTGTGCAAGGTTACGCATAATAAACGCTAACCTCTATGTGTCAGAGCTCTGACCTCTCATTATCTCCGCAGAAATGTTTAGTATACAGTCAGATGCAGGGACTCCACCAAGAGTCATATAAACAGCACTGTACGAACAGTCTCTGTGGGCATAACTGGAATACTTATGCTAATGAGACATGGCAGTAAACAATGAGACGTGGGTTCAAATCTTGCTCAGTCATTATGCCCTTGAACAAGACACTTAACTGACTGTACAGAGCAGCTGTTTCTGTGTTGTGACTGCTCTCTGTCTTAGCATGAACGATGACGTGGAGGATATGCTTTGTTTGGCCATGTGCTCATCCAAAGAAATGAGTCAAACTTGCAGCAAGGGCTGAACATAAATGAATAGGGCTGTCTTTATACTGCCACTCCTGGTGTGCTGTGATTATGACTAGGGTTTGAGATGTTTTGGAGGCCGACAGAAATCACCATGTACTGTAAGTGAACCTATATTAAAAGAGGAAGAAACCCAGCATGTGGATGAATACAGTGATCAGGGTTTAATTAGGGTTTAAAACGGTTTAATTATCATGTCCAAAAAAGATCCAAGACCAATGGGAGCAATACACTGGCGTATCGATGAACACAAGCACGCAATCCAAAGATTGGCCAATTTATAATTGAAGCTTTTAGAAATGGAAATACTCCAGTGCACCTGTGAACATAATGCCTAATGAGCAACGAACATCCACTCCTTCCCTTCCTTTACCATCTCTTCTTTCAGCAGAAATAAATGATTGACCGGGGCACTTAGCAAATTACTCGACTTGGTAAAAATCAGCAGATGTTCTGACGAGTGACAGAAAATAAATCTGCGAGAAGACAGAACGAGAGGCAGATATAGATAGACAGGCTGAAAGATGGAATTTCAGGAAGATAGGACGATACACAAACAGATAGAACGATAGACAGACAGAATGAAAGACAATCCATCTATCGATGGACGGACGGACAGATAAAAACAACAGACAGGTAGAACGATAGATAAAATGATAGACAGACAGAACAAACAAACTAGCGATAGAGACGCGTAGAGTGAATGATACATAGATAAATGATAGAGATGATAGATAAATAGATAGATACATACACAGCACAGAAAGACAGACAGAAAGATACGCAGAAAAGAACAAACGAATGAACAAACTACTGAAAGATAGATGCACAGACAGACAGATAGAACGATAGGTAGGCAGAAACGAATGAACAGAACGAACAAGCGATCAATATATATGATGGACAGACAGAACGAATAAAACTATAGATAGAGAGGTAGAGCGAGATAGATAGATAGATAGATAGATAGATAGATAGATAGATAGATAGATAGATAGATAGATAGATAGATAGATAGATAGATAGATAGATAGATAGATAGATAGATAGATAGATAGATAGATAGATAGATAGATTGATTGATGCATCATAGACCATGCAGTTGAAATACAATGGCGTTTATAACAGAACCTGAAAACAACTGTTGCTGGCAAGCCTATACACCTCAAACTCTAAAATAAAACTGTTGAACCGTAAAGGAAATGTATAACCTCTACATGAAACAATCATGAGTTGGAATTGGCAATAGTTCTTTAGAACTTAGATTTCAATGGGGAAATTGCCCCTTACCGTGAGCATTCAATCGTTTATTTCATCTCACAAAGGGGCCCAACACTGAGTTTCAACACTCTTCTTATCTACAGGCTTCCTCATCCCTCAAAGTAAAGTCTGAATGGCTAACACAAACTCTCTCTATCTCTGTCTCAAAAGGTTTAGCATGAATGGGGTTCTTTTGAGCGAAGCAATGTTCCTCCCACAGTGGAAACTATGACAGGCAAGAGCAGCAGCAGGTAGGAGGCTAGAAGCCAGTTAGCCTGCCTGTGAATAAAAAAAAAAAGGGTTGGGTTTTTTTTTGGGTCCTAAATACGACCTGCAGTCTGAAACAACTAGCTTTGTGATTAGGACCATATTTGTCAAGATTTAGGGCTGCAAGTGCAGACGCCAAAGGTTCTACATCTTGTGTGGTGGGACATGAGTGCAGAAAAAATAAACCTAAGAATTCTTGATGCCACTATAGTGAATGCAACCAGGTTGTGAGTAGGTCCTTGTTTAAAGTCGAGTCTAAAGGCAGGTTTAATATTTTTTTTTTTTTAATATACAGACTGCCTTATATTGAGGTACACTGTAGAGGCCTGTTTAAAGGATTGAACAGGAATCTGAGTTAATACCTGAGATTAAGTGTCTCTGAATGCTCACCTATAAAATATGACCAGTAAAACACAGAGAATTGCTGCCCTCAGTGCTCTATAATAGTAGCATCGGTTTATTAAAAAAGCAGCCAGCCATGTGAAAAACAAAATGGAGACTTAGTCAACAGAATGGCTTATTATGTTAGCATCACATAACTGCACACTTAAAAATCTTCTCAAAATCGTCACATCTGAAGTCCAGAAAAGGTTTCAGATTTGTGTGAGGAACAGACACAAATTTAACTTGTAACTGACTGATCATGTACATCTCCGCTGTAGCTCTTAAATTATATTAAATGTCACATTTGTGCTCATGACAAATCCCATTATAATATAATGTAATGTAATGTAATGTAATGTAATGTAATAATTATTAGCTCAACATTTATTAGCATATAAAGTCATTAAAACATATGAGTAAACCATAACTTAATGTTGCTCAATGGCAAAATTGAGTGAATTATTTTTTTTTAAATTTGCCAAATCAATAAATAAAAAAATAAGTAATAATAACAATAATAAAAACTTTAAATGGAAGTCTATGTGGCAAACACATAACAATTGAATTACATGCATTTGTATGCATGCCACAAATGCATACCAAACAAGACTAAATAAATCACTATAAAGACAAGCTAAAAAAAAACAAAAAACTTTTTGCCTCCAAGACCCAGTGCTACTTTCATGAAGCAAGAGGACCATAAAAATTTATAACAATTCTCCCTCGCCTCCATTAAAGTCTGATTTGTGCGGTTCTCAGAGCAGAGCACTATTAAGGCATACACCCAGTTTTATATTTAAGTTTTGAGTCATGCCTTCCCATGGGGCCGCACTCCCTCAGCGAACAAAACCGGTCCGTTTTTGGGAATGACAAGCACTGGAGTACAGAAAAAGCTGCACACCATTCAAATATATTTAAAGCCTTCAAAATGTATATTACACACACAACACATGGTCTATTCATAGTTGTCCTTGCACTGGGTGATTTTACATTTAACATAGAATTTAATATATGTAAAGTATTCACATCTGCATTTTGTCACCCAAATGGATTGTACATAAACTGTAACTTTCCATAACAAATGTTATGACAGATTACATCCAGAGAATTTATCACGCTTCATATTTTATGCAAGGCTCTGGGCCTTCTTTTTATTTATTTTTTCTTTGCTTTCTGTCTTTACTCACACAAAGATTACTTATCATCTCACTCACTGTGGTTTGCTTCCAAGGGGATAAAAGGCACTAGTCCTTAACATAATAAGTCACCAACGGCTGAATAAATCAATTTTCTTTGGAATGCTCTTAGATTTAGCTCCTCAAATGCTCTATTACATCGCGACTGCTCTGCAAAGGTTGAGTCAGCATGCACTGGGCACTTGGCTTTGTTTACCCAGAGCGTTTGTGTTTTGTTAACACATGATGAGGGTCACAAATGACTTCAAGAACTGCCCAGAGGTATTTTACATGACTGCTCAGCTGAAACACAAGGATCAATGCTCTGCTCGATGGAAAAACATTTCCAGCATATACAAGAAACTTGGATTCTAAATAATAAGAGTAGTACGCAATTACGAACATAGCCATAGTTCAATGTGTGAGAAGAGTCATCGAGATAAACTGAACCAATTATCAAGGTTTTTTCCTGCAAGATCGACAGCAAAACTCCAGCCAGCTGTTTTCTTTGGAATCCTGGCAATAAGCAGCCTCTCTATATCTGCAAACATGTCATATTCAGTTTTATTCTAACTTCTCGTCATTCATTAAACTTCAAAATCATTCATCCAGCTAAAATGAATAATCCAGAGATTTGGCATAATCACTGCTAAACATGGGCTTCTAAATACAATCATTAGTGTATTTGTTACACAGATAAGCACCACATCTGTGCATATGTGTCGATGTAGTAGGTCCACAAACGCACAATAGATCTACTTTTGAACACAGGTCACATTTAAACCCAGTAGGAAATGGAAAAAGAAGACAGAGAGAGGGTGGAGAAAACAAGAATAGTCTGATAAAATACGTTCCATCACTGCATCTGTTTTACATTATAAAAAAAAAAAGACCCCCCTGCACAATCTCACAAAGTCATGAGATTTCATCCAAGAGCATTCATTATCATATGTAGGAGTTTTGACACCATGATGGATGTCAAGCATAAGAGTTTCAATGGGCTTTCTGGAGATTTTAATTAGTGACCCAAAAGCCTTGCACTCCACTTCCGCTCAGAACCCATCCATCTTCACAAGAAGAAGAGAGAAAGAGAGGGTAGAGAGGATCTGTATTCAAATCAGCTGCAGAAGTAAAAAAAAAAATAAGAAAGGAGACATGGGACTTAAAGAGAGGACAGAAGAAGGAGGAAATCATTATGGGGTGTCAAGATGCACTCCTACTTAACATCAATTTATGGTTACAGGGTCCAAACTGAGATAACGTGGTCTCTGTTTATTCTCAGTTCTGTGTTGCAGTAACCTAGTTCAATCTGAGCATGATTTAACATTTAACATGAAATTGTCTGAACAGAACAGAATGGCCATGAACTTACTAAATCCACCTGGGGTTTAAGTGCTTTAACCTTTCAGTTCCCAGACTATAAACTTTAACCCCTAAACCCCACAATACTCACTACCTTTTATTGATTAAAAATGATGTAGGGAGGCAAGACATCAGCTGGGAAGAATCCATTTTTACTCAGAAATTGCTATCAAATTTCACAATTCATTACAAAAAAACAGCAAGTAACTGAAGCAAGAAAAACTGAAATAGTATTTTCTTGTAAAACGTAAGCCGATTCAAATAAATGCTGTTCTTTTGACCTTTCAATTCATCAAAGAATCTGTATCTCAGTTTCCACAAACATATTTAACAAAACAAATGTTTTCAACATTGATAATAATAAAAAAAATGTTTCTTGAGCATCAAATCAGCATGATTTCTGAAGAATCATGTGACACTGAAGACTGGAGTAATGGCTGCTCCAAATTCAGCTTTGTCATCACAAGAATAAAATGCATTTTAAAATATATTAAAATAGAAAACAGTTATTTTAAATTGTAATAATATTTAACAATATTACTGTATTTTCTGTATTTTTGATCAAATAAATGCAGCCTTGGTGAGTATAAGAGACTTATTTCAAAAACCTAAAACATTTTGACCAACTCCAAACGTTTGAACAGTATAAATAGACTAATAAATGCTTGATTTGAAAATTATTCCTAAACAGCATGAAATCCACCATTATGCCGAAGTACATAGTGCTTAAAAGTCAACTTGAGTGTTTAATGGTATCCAACACAGAGAGAGAAGAGGTTAACAAGGGCATTTTCCTGACCTGAAGAGTATTATCTTTCCATAGACAGCCAAAACACACAAGCTCAGAGGTGAATTTTCACAAGTGCTAACCTTTGACCCTATGAATGGAGGTCAAACATTGTGGCACAAACATTGTAGAACAGAATAAGAACATAAACAATAAAAATAGGAGAAAGCACTTTCCATTTTCTGCCTGCCATTATTCAGAGCTGTGAACTCACGTCACCTGCGGGCAGTCGGTAGCTTGACAGATGCAAGATAAGTCACTCTATGGAAAGTGCTGACACGGACGGTAAATTACAAAAGGGCAGGAGGCAAAACTATCAAAAACATCTGTCAGACAAGAACAAAATCTGTTAAATGAAGTACCAATGACACAATACCAAGGATGATGACTATGGTCAAATTTGGACAACAATCATGGCTTGAGTCATACTCTGACCGCTGATGTGAAAGGTTTAGACAGATAAGAAGACTCCGTATAATAGGATAAGATATAAAATCCTTTCATCTAAAAGGTTGACATTATGGGTTGTTGGTCATTTGTGGGCACCTCATTCAGCCAAATTCTTCTCAAATGCTGTTAACTTTGAGTAGCTAAGCATAACACTCTTTTTGGGAAGAGAGAGATTTTGGCTGCTGAACTGAAAGCACAAACTAAAACAAAAACTCAATATAAGGGTTAGCCACATCAGCACAAGCCTTCAGGGTTTCTCTAGGATGCAGATATGCTTCACACAGAACAACAGGTGTGTTTCTGATGGAGCTGCTAAAATCCCATTCCCATCTGCTTCATTCATTATTCTCATCAGACACATCAAGATGTTTTCAATTGCAGTGTTGACAGCAGGTGTTGTGACATATGCAGCGGGCTGGAAAAATCTGCTCAAGAGGTGTGGCAGCTGCTTCAGAAACACATACACTTCTAGAAACTGTGTGTCATTTCAGTTGATGCAAAGATTCAAACAATTTCAAATAGGCGATTTAGGCATCAAATCAGAAATCATCCCATCTCTGATTTGGTGTTTAAAAAATATCAATATTGAAAGCAGTTTTGCTGCTTAAAGGTAGGACCGGCATTGTTTTCTATAAACACTTTTTGTTATACTGGTTGAAACTTTCTTCACATCCTGATAGCAATCAATAATAGAAGTGGTCTAAAAAAAAGTACATATATCCTCTGTGAAAATCTCAGGACCAAAAAATGTTCATCCAATCATTGCATTTGGTACGAATGCAATGATAGGATTTCCTACCAGCCTGTCAACTTATGCATTTCCATACCTTTGCACACCCTGCTCACGCATCACACGTCATCAGCGCGTTCTGTAAGGCTATGCAGAGTTGTAGACACACAGTCACTGAACGGCGCAAACAAACAGCAGCCGCCGCCTTACAGTTCCTCCTGAACCAAAACAACGAGCTTCTGTTGTGTTCACGCCATGTCGTAATTACCGTAATTAAGAGATGGCAACCCGTGATGGTCTACTCAGAGCTGTTCACATCCTCAGACTCGGATTTAAGCATTTCTATGGCAACACTATCAATGGCGAAATGAACCTGCAGCAGTCAGGCGGTACAAGTCAGAGCTCTAAGTTGTTTCTGTACATTATTATTGTAATGTTATGTGCTTTGAGACATGAGGTAATTTAACGCAGTCTCTCATAATGCTTAGTTTGCAGACTCAATGTGCGTTCATGTGTTTTGAAGGAGGCGTGGCTCTTGTGCTTTCAAAGCTAGCTCGCTATTGCTAGCCTCTCCAAAATTGCCTTCCCTACCTTTAATAGTTTTGTGGAAAGTTGAAACTGAAACAGTTTTTCAAATGCATAGGCTATATTTTGTGATATTATAACTTCAGTAAATCAAGTTTAATTGGCTCATGCATGCCATATGGTATGCCAAATAAGGCATTTCACATTTATGAGTTTAGAAGTTTTTTTTAGACAAGCAGAATATTCAATATAAACAGGCTGTTCACGGCTAAATGGTATTTTCAGAGAAAAAAAAGCGAGCTGATAGTGTTGGTTAAATTGATGGCAAGATCAGGCAACTCAATATGTAAAATACAGATAACTTTGCATAAAAGTCATTCACATGTGTTTGCCAGACCATAAATTGCACAGCGTAACTGTGATTGAGAGAGAGAGAGAGAGAGAGAGAGAGAGAGAGAGAGAGAGAGAGAGAGAGAGAGAGAGAGAGAGAGAGAGAGAGAGAGAGAGAGAGAGAGAGACTTCTGCCAGGGACGGGTAGGGAGATAAGTTTTGGCAGGCTGCTGTCTAGAAAGTAGCTATTACAATCTCCTTTGTACAGAATTATCTTCACTACTCAAAATGTGTAACAGAGCATGCATGTGTGTGAATGCTAGTGGAAAGCTCAGAAACACGACTTTTTAATCAGCATTACTTTCCCATCTGAGACTTCCTTCACATTTATTAATTTCAAAGTCTTTGAGTGACAACTGGCTGGCAACATTCATTCAAACACACACACACGAATTTCAATATGAACTTCAGAAACTTCAGAAGTTTAATCAAATCACGTGCATGGCCTATTTCAATGTCCGAAAGCTAAATTTCGCCAAAAAGCTGATGAATTTGCAGGTATGATCACCATAAATTAAGCACTGTCATAATATATCAACAGTGGATCACAAGCAATCACTTGGCATAAATAGGTGATATTCATATACTAATGAACTGTTCTAAAACTGCGAACATGCACCAGCGCCATGTTTATACTTTGGAATGTGTCACATTTATTTTATTTAATCATCACCTTTTGAAGTTGAATCAATATATTAAGCCATATCGTGATTCCTGTTATTCATTCACAAATTTAAGACATCTTGAAATAATAATTACCGTGTAAGATATTTAAGACTTTTCATGGCCTTCAATTTGATCATTTTTTTAAAGACTTATTAAGGACCCACAGGGACCCTGGATAGAAAGAGACAATGAGAAAAAGATATAACTAAGCTTTAGAATTAAAAGTAAGAGTTATATTTTATTATATACACACACTATTTGATAAAGAAAAGACCTTGCAGACTAAGTGAAGGCAGTTAACGTGTCCCATGGCTGACCGTTGCCTGCGGGCCTAGCTGCTATATTTTAAAATGAAACGGTGCCTTGCTCCTGTTCTGAGAGGCTTAAAAATAGTGTGCACTCAACCAGACACCACACAGTTACCGTGCTGTTCCTAAACGAAACTCCTTAATGGCCTCTAAGGGTATGACTGTCCTTGTCATGCATCCAAGAGAACACTTACGTCCAACGCCTCAGTTAGTCCTTGGGTTAAACTCTTGCACGGCATCGTGGGAGGCTGCAGTGATGTTTAATCAGGTTTTCAGAGAAAAAGACAAAGCAGCTCTTGAGTTAAAACAAGGACACTCACTGTACTGTAGGCAGTAAGTGGAAAGAATCATTAGCCGTGTTATTCAGTACCCTGCAAGAACATCTGAGAATAGGATTTCTACCTCACTGCAAGAAAAAGAACGTCAGAGGTGGGATGTAAAACCAGAAACTATGTTGTAAATAGACCACAAAATAATAGTGTCATATATTCTATTGTCTGTGGCTATAGTATAGTAAATAACATTAGAGACTATAGTGGCGTAAATGTATTATATTAGAGTAGAGTTGTACAGTCCTATACCTTAAAGGGGTGGTATAATGCCCTTTTCACAAGATGTAAAATATGTCTTTGATGTCCCCAGAGTGTGTATGTGAAGTTTTAGCTCAAAATACCCCAGATATTTTTATATAGCATGTTAAAGTTGTCATTTTTTAAGGGTGAGCAAAAACGCACCGTTTTGTGTCTGTCCCTTTAAATGCAAATGAGCTGCTGCTCCCAGCACAGGGGGCGGAGCTTCAACAGCTTGTGTCATTTTACCTCACACAGACTTGCACTGAAAATTTCAAAAACATTTAGCCTTTTATGTTCAAACCGGATTCAGACAATGATGGAGAGACTCAAGAAGAAGTGACAACATGTAGAATGCAACAGGACATTTCTGAATGGTTAGTTGATGAATTTATGTAACTGATGTGTAGTTATCTTCTAGTCACTGATTAGCATATTCTGTCTTGATAATCTATAAATCGTGTTCAGGGGGCGGGGTTTATGTAAATTTGTGATGTCACTAAGCCGGCCGGGAGGAATGTCGTGTAGAAACTACCAGCCATTTGTTGTAGTCCTTAAAAAGCAATTTCTTTAAAAGCAAATATCTCCCTTTGCTTTGAACTTTGAGCATTGTAACTTTGCAGATGTTATCTGCAAACATTAACATTACACACTAACTAAAGTTAGAAAAGTGAAATCATAATCAACAACCCCTTTAAGAGACTATTGGGAACAAACTATAACCTCAGATTCAGAGACCATATACTTTTAAATACTTCACTGTAGTCAGAAACTTTTGGGAAATATATACAAAAATAGTTTTAGCACATTTATACTCTAACGGTTAAAATTTAGGGTCAGTATTCTTTCTTTTTTCTTTAAAGAAAATAATACTTCAGCAAAGAGGCATTAAATTATTCAAAAGTGATAGTAAAGACTTTGATAATGTTACAAAAGATTGTTTTTCCCAAATAAATGCTATGAACTTTCTATTCATCAAAGAATCATGAAAAAAATGGATCACATTTTCCTCAACATTATACAGCAGCACTGTTTTCAACACTGAAAATAATAATAATAATAATAATAATAATAATAATAATATTATATATATATATATATATATATATCAATTTTTTTTTAAATTGTAATAATTTTGCATTACATAATTACAGTTTTAACTGTATTTATCAAATAAATGTAGCCTTGGTGAGCATAAAAGACTTATTTTGAGAAGTAGTGGGTGTCTAAATAAATAATAAAATAAAATATTATGTATAAAATGTTAAGCTTTTTAACATAAATATTATTCATACAGCCTCATTGTAACGCCATTAAAACTATTCTGCACCCTTTCTGAAACAATCTTTTGGAAAACGATCAAACAATTTAACAACGTAAACCATTACAAACAATTTGTTGAATTCTCAACAACATCCAATATTTTGTACATTTGTAAGGTATAAAACACAAGTGACAGTTCTGAATGGCCAAAACTTTCTCACACTAGCCTTTTATTTCTCCACTAAGTGTATCTGTACATCTCACACTTCCTAATTAATGTTGGCATAAGTAATGAAAAAAAAATTAAAAATCTCCAGAGCTTTACAGGATTTTTTTTTTTTTTTGACGCAATGCTGGGTAGCAGTAAAGAGGCTATAAGTTCTCTCTCACTGCCCTGGCAGGCTTGACATTCACGAGTGGATGTGTTCTTCATGGATCAGAGGAATGTCTCATACACCTGCATACACAACTTGACAGTCTCAAAACTACAGCTGTCTGAAAAGCACAGGGTTGTCACACATACTTGTGAGCAAAGAGGTGCAGAGCAAGAGCAACTACTGATATATGCAGATAAAACTAGTTACATGTTGTTTCGTTCAAGGGCAAGGCTTCATTTTTCACAAAAGCTTAAAAGAAAAATTATACAAATATAAAGAAACTACATAAAAAGCTTAAAGTTAATCAGTAATTTAAAAGACAATGTAAGAATAGAAGCAACAAGTATATAAATAAAAGCGACGACATGCCTAAATCTCAAGGTCAAGGGTCAGGTCTGTTAAACAGACTCACAATAGGACCGTGAGCTAATTTAAAATTTATGCAAAAATGACACCAACTATTGCATCATAAATCGTTTTGAAAGAATAAAAGCCATTCATTACTTTCAGAAGATTTAAACAGGGTTGTGGTTTTGACGTTCTGTTTGTTTGATTCAAGCTCAGCTCTCATGCGATGAGGAAAATTTCCCAAGTCTCTGTCTCCCTCTCCCATATCTGAGTTTAATTAGCAAGAGCTTTACACTCCATCCATATCCATAACCTCATTCATAATGATGATTTAAACACTGGCTGTGTGTGCATACACACAAGCAATATAAATGCTCCATCTTTTCCACTCAGAAGAACACAAAACGATTGGCTTCCACTTTTTATCCTGAGGCTGCCCTCCCACTAAACCTCATTATGACACCAGCATTTGAGCAACAACACTGCAAAGGGCTTTTTCTAACTACGGACCATAAATGGACTGTAATCGTGTTTAAGAAACTGTGTGGTAGCGGATAACTGAAACTCACCTCAACTTATCATCAAATCTTTTGTCACTCTTCCAAAACATTTTCAAGGCATTGCTTTGATTACATCAATACCATCTCGATTAACAATCAAAACACTTTAAAATCAATAAATTTGTCATTGCTCAAGTGTTGGTACATGAATCCTCATTCCCAGTCATTATCTCATAGTGGGGCCAATGAAGGCACGATATGGACTTGAATAACGGGCCCTACATAGGTTTGGGTTCATCATCTGAATAAGCCCCAATATTGGCCCTAAATGGGTTTGTCCATGGGTTCCATCATGTAGGCTTTATCTGAATTAACTCAATATCCCATAACACAAGCCCATCTCGTGATTGATGATTGGCCCCACCATCAAACAGGACACTTCAATATATTTGAATTGTGAATATATTTTTAGTGCTCTGTCAGCAACACTAAGTCTAAACACTTTGCTGATTCTGAGCACAACTGCAAAACAACAGGACAAGACTGTTGACTCTGTCTATTTCTTTAGCTGTTGTTTTATGACTTTCTAACACTCAACTAGATACACACAGTCGAGTGGGGTCAGCTGTCCACACTATCCTGATCAGACCTTTGACCCCCACCTACACACACAAATACCTGATGTTTGAAAAAAAGTCTCTTATGCTCACTAAGGTTGCATTTAGTTGGTCAAAAATACAGTAAAACAGTCGTGTCTAGTGTGGACAGACAAATTATTTGTCGCTGGAATCTTATCGCATCGCGTCTGGTTAGAACACGGTGTTACAATTTAAAACAAAGCTTTTCCATTTTTATATAATTTAAAATGTCATTTATTGCTGTGATGACAAATCTGCATTTTCAGCAGCCTTTACTACAGTCTTCAGTGACACATGAGCCTTCAAAAATCTAATTTGCTAATTGTGCTGCTTAATATTTTTTGTGGAAACCAAGATAATATTTTTAGGATTCTTTGGTTAATAGAAAGTTCAAAATAACAGCATTTATTTGAAGTATAATTTTACTTTATTGTCGCTTTTGATCAGTTTAATATGGAAGCTTGTTCCCACCACGGAATATAACTATTTAAAAGATAATTGTGACGTTTTATCTCAAAATTCTGACTTTTTACATCTCGTTTCTGACTTCTTTTTTCAGAATAGTATATTGTTATAAAGTCCAATTCTGAGGGGAAAAAAAAAAAAAAAAAATTTTTTAAGAATTGCGAGATTATATCTCACGATTTCTGACTTTATAACTCACAATTGCCTGTCATGTGATCAATGATCAATGATTTATTTAATAACACACACACCATCACACTCTAACTTTACCCGATATAAACACAGTCATATAAACACAAACACGCAGATGGAAGATCAATAAAATCGATCAACCCTGAAAGGCATGTATACAAAACCATTATAGTATCACTTACAGTGTGCAAAATACATATGGATTTTCTTTTAATGTGATTAAAATCATTTTTAGACCATAAAAAAGAACTACGATACAATACAGACTGAAGGCGTCTTAAACGTTAAATGTGCTTCATTCTTTTATCCTGAATTGATCAGGAAAACAGCTTGATTTCCCACTGTGTTGCCCATCAAAGATCATGGATATCAGCCACAACGATATCTTCTTCAGCTTATTTTGGCCACAATACTGGAACATAAATGAACATGCGTGATCTTGAGAATGAAACTGAGTAAAAGACACGTCCCAACAGGCTGTTTAAAACAGCAGGAGATGGCAAGAAACAAAAGGGAAACAGTGAAGATCTGAAAGGGGAAAAAAAGGTCTTCCAGCCATACTCTCTGACAATTACGTCCCGGAGGAGAGGAAAACAAACAAGCCAGCACAGATAAGACAAGATCCTCCTTCTATCTGGTCCGTTCCACCTATAAACCCCATCAAGGCTTACTGTAAAAGCAGAGACAAGCTCTTGAAAACAATAGTCTTTTATACCAAAGCTGCTCTGGAGCAGATAAGATATTGCCCTAGACCTATCCTAGAAAATGTACGCCTCTTTCAAGTATCTGGAATTTCCATCAAAAACTAAACATAATATGCTTATGTCATGATGTACCCACTTAAAAATCATGGAACCATATGCCAATAAGGAACCTTTAAGAACCTTTAACATCCATGGAATCTTTCCATTATATAAAAAGGTTCTTTATAGTGGAAAAATGTTCTTCCCACTGAAATAATGGTTCTTTTATGAAATGTTCACTGAAAAGTTCCTTTGCAATCCAAAAATGGTTATTCTATGGCACTGCTGAAAAAACACTCTTTTTGAACTTTTCTTTTTAAGAGTGTATGTGACGGTGCCGAAAAATCTGAATCTAGGATACTATGAACCTCAAGACCAACGTTGCATTTGGGCACTTAAAACTAAAAAAGGTGGCTCCCATAAATATATTTTAAACATTTATTAACTCTTTCCCCGCCAGCGTTTAAATTAAAAAAAAAGTTGCCAGCTATAGCGACAGCATTTTTGATCATTTTCTCAATTTTCATGGCCCCCAGAATATTTAGTAGGCTATATGAATATCTGAACATGCAATACACTAAAAGAAAGAACAGATCCTCTGCTTTTAAACAAAAAATCAAGTTTTTGTCAACGTCTACATCCAGATTCAGAACGATGATCAAAACATAGTAGGGCTGGTCCGAATACCATTTTTTGAGCTTCGAAGCTTCGATAGGAATTAACATCGAATATTCGAAGCTTCGGAGGGAGGGGGCTGAACATATTCTTCTCTCTAATAAAGGCAGGAATCTCTATGCGTCTGTCTGTTTGCATTTAGATTATTTATCTTGCATTTAGAACCGTTCATCCAATCGACTTCACGAGTGCAGTGTCACATTTGGTGCAATATAGACACGCGAGACGTGACACGTTCAGAATTAATAAACTTTTAATACAGAACAGCGCGAGCGGGAAGCGCGCGCGCGCCTCACGCGCAGGGCTCCGAGAACGGACACTGCACTAGTGATACAAAACACAGCCTAATATTTTTCTGAGTAACAAATAACTCTCAAATCAGAAATCAGCAGCACAGTAATTACTGACACAGTAAAGGGTAGGCTAATATATTGTTTCTATTCTATTTCCACAATGTCAAAGCAACGCAGCTTATAGCCTACAAGCTCAGGCATGCACTTCTGCCCATACAAACTCCGCTGTTCTGCGCTCTAAAATAAGAGTATTGTATTTCGCCCAAAAATGCTAAAAAAATAACCGCGTGAGAGCGTGTTTTAGGCTATATCATGTTATAGCCAGATATGACGACGCTTATAGCACGCGTCACCGCAGATCAGCATCTATTCATCAAGCCAACGTGCAAACTATCGCAAATCAAAGTGAAAGTGGGTCGCAGATGCTTTAACACACAATCAACTTCATTAAAAGTAAAGAACCGAAATGATCTTACCAGGGCTGTTGCCGCTCTCTTATTGCGGTCTTTGATTTAGAAATTTTAGCTGACGATCAGTAAAATGCAGCTTATCTGTTGCTATACGTGCACTCCATTACATCTGCCTATAGTGCGGAATTTGAAGTTCGGATTCATATCCGTTTTGCAAAAACACATTTATGTGTTCATTGTTCATATTGATAAATCAGAGAGAACTATCCGATCTTAGAAAACGCATGACAGCCCCATTCAAGCGCGAATGGGAACCGTTTCTAGGGGGATGCCAGGTGTGAAAAAAAAATAAAAAAAATTTAAAACGAATATTCGAATGTCAAATTTGAAAATCGAATACCAACCCACCGAACGAATATTCGAATACTCGAATATTCTGGTACAGCCCTAAAACATAGATGGAATAGATTGAGTCCATCAACAACCCCTTGTGTCCTATACCTTGTCCTGTGTCGACATTTCATTTGGTAACATTAAGCATAAGTGAAGATCGCGTTATTTTACATATGCATCTGCTTACATATGCTATGGCTTGTTTCTGCTTCTTTTTTCACTTGTGTTTTGATCTGGAGATTCAGTACTCTTTCAGAAGATGCCCCATAGCGCCCCCTACTGTATAACAGCAAAAACACGCAAAGACGGAAATTTTCGCCAATTTCGTCGGAAGAATTGTCTCATAAATTACGAACATTTCCGTCAATGGTGGGGAAAGAGTTAAAAGCACAATTCATTTCGGTTATCAAGTGAAAAAAATAACTTTTAAAATTGCCTCATCACATGCCTCATCTTCTGTCTTGTCTGAAATGTAATCAAATTCTTACAAAGACTGTGGTAGAGCATTGTAAAATCTTGTTGTGAAAGAAAAGACCAAACTCTGACTCACAATGGCATTCAGCTCTCTGTTGGTCAGGATAAAGCTATAATTGTGGGTGCCTTCCAGAATTTTACAGTCAAATTGAATGGATTTGCATTGGTGATTTCATTCTGTCGGAGCACTGGGCTGACAGACGACGGCAGAGCGCTCTACTCCAGGGCTCTAGGGTCACTTCTCATTTCGGAGTCTTTTGAGTTTCCTTTATTCCTTTGCTTCAAACTGGCTTGATTGAAAATGACATAAATGTGTACGCTGAATACAGATGAGCCGATCAGAAATATATAAGACACAGTTCTCACACCATTGATGAAAGTCAAATTCAATTCAATTCATTCTGCATTATTATAATCTATGCACCAAACCAAGAACTGAACTAATTTCTGAGCATTGCACAATCAACACCAATTCATTATGAAGGCATCTGTTAACTAAATTCATTCACGTCTCTTTTTGGCCTCTACAGTTTGTGTTATTTTACAGTTTTGCTGACATACACACTAACTTTTAAAACGTTCAAAAGCTTGGGGTCAGTAAGTTTTATGCTATATTTTGATTTCATTTGGAAAGCGTCTGCTCTGCTCCATACAGCACAAGCTGCATTGCTCCTTGGTCTCTAGACCAATATAGGCTTCAGTCTATGAAAAATTCCATAGTGGCCCTCCATTGATATAAAAATATTGTACATATAAAATAACAAACCCGAAGGGGCCATGCTGGCCTTTACATCTCTTACATCAAAGCACTGGAGACCAGTGGCACCTCTGAGATGAGTGACGGCACCTTCTCTCTGATGAGACAGTCTCCATGTGGATCCATTTTATAGGTTTATAATAGTAGGATTTGACTGAAAAGACTTAATCCGAATGAATGCACCAGTATTTAAGATTTAAATTTAAGTTTTGAAACCTGATTAAGTTTTGAAAACCTAAGAGCTCATAACTCATTTTTCAGATTTATTAGTTTATTTTATTCTTTTTTGCCCTTTGCTACTTTGGAATACAGCAAAGGGCAAAAACTATGACATACTTGTCTTATAATCAAACAAGAATGCAATACTGCAAAAGCAGTGAAATAGTAGGCGTAAATGGCAGAGCGTGCAGAATGGGTGGAAAAGAGTAAGAGAAAGGAGGGTGGAGACAGCTCGGGTGGGCGCAGCTGAGGTGGTTAAATGTGTTCCACATGTTCGTAAAAGAGTCAGAGGCTTTTCCAGCCAGTGGGCAGATGAATAGTTGGAAAGGGGGATGGAGAAAAAGGAGTAGCCCTACTCACTCAGCTCCCACCCTGCCTGCCACCTCTCTCTATTTCTCCTGCTCCACTGCTGCCCTTTTCACCTCAGAGGTAACACACACACACACACACACACACACACACACACACACACACACACACACACACACACACACACACACACACACACACACACACACACACACACACACACACACACACACACACACACACACACACACACACACACACACACACACACACACACACACACACACACACACACACACACACACACAGCTCCAGTTACCCCAGCCAGTCTGCACAGGCAGCCTCTGTGTTTTGGGGAAGATTTTCAAGCAGGCTATGATTACGAAAGCCAACAGAGGCGTGGCAAAAACAAAAAGGCTGTATTTTTAGCTTGTCAGGAGCCTTTTGTATATATAATAACACAGCGATAACCTGGTCTCAATTGAATGAAGCGTCTAAATCCCTGTACCACCTAAAATGAGTTTTTGCTGGTGAATGAATGGAAAGTACCGGCCAAAAACAGGCAGATCTACTGGGACAAATGAAGCAAACCAAAGCCCAACAGGACAATTAAGTTCATTATGAGTCTCAGAAGCATGTACAGCAGGGATTCTCCATCTTTTAATGAGAGGGAAAGCTACTATGAGGAAGCAATAATCTAGGGAGTTAATTGTCTGAGATATTCTATGTTGTGTTGTTCCCTTCAATTTATCCACATAATAACACAGAAAATTACACACTACATATGCAATATTATTCAATATAATACCAGTATAACTGTCTCATTTAAAAGATCTAGGGCCTGATTCATAGACATCTTCTTAAGAAGTTAAGAGTTAAGATATTTCGTTAAAATGTTCCTAAGTTGAAGCATTCTTAAAAAGTTCTCAAATCTTTCTTAAAGGGATGGTTCACCCAAAAATGAAAATTCTGGCACTCAGACAGGTATGTTCTATGCAACTGACGTATCTGTAAGCCCCTCCCCTCGAACGCAGAAGAGCCAATGGCAGTTGAGTATAACTCGGACATCTTTAGGTTTCAGCGGCAAAGAGAAACATTGGAAGATCCGAAGCTCTCATCGGTTTGATGGTGTTTATGGAACAAAAATGGTCAAACGATGTGCCTGGGGTACTTGTAACACTGATTCCAGGTATCCTGAGAGGATGGGCAATGGAATTTATTTTATTCCATTTCCTAAACCCAAACAAGACAGAGCAAAATGTCTGCTTTGGATTAAACTGTGTATTAATCCAATGATGTGGGCACAGTAACTTGGTTCCCTAAGGATTCAACCCCAATCCCATTGAAGGCGAAAACGTTCATTTTCTGGTTGTCATCCTCTCATTAAGTTACAATTAAAGCTAGTGAGTCCATGCTAACGTACAAACCTAAATAGCTAATGGCACGTCATGTACAGACTGGTATACAATTCAGTGCCTCTCCATATTAAATTGGTTAAATGTAAATTAATTTAAATGTACATGAATGGTGTTGATCCTCGATGTTGTCATCTGCGATCGTGACGACCGTAACTTGAGGCTTCTCTCGCTTGCATTTTGATCTGTAAACCCTCGCTTCCAAATCAATCTTTACCCACCATATTTATTTTTAAATCTTTTATATATCCCTCCATGGCATATTTAAATCCCACATGAAAGCTCCTCGACCAGAGGTGGTCTTTTTGTTTCTAAAATTTCTCAAAAACGTCTTGGGACAAGGTTTCACACTGACAGCTGTCATTGAATGACAATAAGAAACTCCATTTGTTTGTCCAAGTTCACAAGTAACTAAGGGGGGCGGGGCTTACCAATTTACTCATGGAGTCACATTAAGATCTCCATATCTCTGGAACCGAACCATACAGGGCCTTTAAAATAAAGATAGAAAAAGAACTGTTTGTTAAGAAACAGAATCTAAAAGGATATTAAAGGTTTTAATATTGTTTATGTCTGTGGTGTTTTTAATATGCTTTAAGACAAACCATGTGTAAATTACCAAGTCAAAATCATTGCTGAGTATTTTCTCCTTAAAACTGCAGTGAACCAAAGACTGTCTTTAAAACGCAGTTTGAAATTGCTGGTGTTTCTGACATCACAAACTACCTTGTAACCAATCACGTCAATGTGTGATCATCAACGAGTGCATCTCTGAACTGGTGCGAGTGAGTGGAGGTGGGGCCAATTTGCATATTCGTAGAACCCCTATACTAAATGAGGCAAGGGTGTAGAGTTACATTCAAGATATTTTCAGGCATGAAGAAAATTTTCAAGGTAAAAACGCTTAAATATGTAATTTTGGTGATCAAAGATGAGTTTTAAGGGATTCAATTATTGACTACAGGGGGACTTGTAAAACTTTCTTCAGAAAAAGTTAAGAACATTCTTAATAAATGTTTTTGGGATTATTACAAAATATTCTTAAATTTATTCTTAAATTAGAAAATAAGAAGAAACAGCAGTTCAGAAAAAAAACGTATTCTTAAGAATGTTTTTTGAAGCCCGTTTCCCCTAAAACAATCCCCCAAGTATGGTAGTTATATTTTTACAGTTTTAAACCCCACATTTAAAAGTAAGCAGGTGATTTTTGACATAAAAAGCTAAGAATCTGAAACAAATGTTAAAGACAAACAACTTTTATGTCGGCAAAGCACAAACTTTCATCTTTCTTATCCTACTAAAATCCAGGTTATGTGACACACTTAGCTGCTCAGAAAACGAAAGCAGTGTTTCCTGTACTTTGCCTCTGCTGAGCATCCTGGCAAAATAAATGATATTTTACCCAAGAGTTGATTCAGAATTAAATGCGACAATGCGATAAAAAGATAAAAAAAATAAATAATAATAATAATAATAATGTCTCCCTACTGACATTTTTTAAGGCGAAAACAAAAACAGTGCGAACCAGTGAAGTCTGATTCACAAACAAATGACAAATGAGTTCTTTTAAATTAATCATTTGAAAAAATTCACAAATTAGTTCTGGATTGAGTCAGTCGGACAAATCCTCCACTGAACGAACCGACTGACACCATCAGAGCAGTTCCTGAATCAACATCTGACTCACTCCATCATCATTACGTTCAGTGTCTGTCTCAAAATTAAGTTTTGTGTACCTAAGGTTAATGAAAAATCAAAAGTTCACATCTCCTTCACAGTGTGCATCAATAATGCCTGTGTTTCGGCTAGCCACAGCGGTGGCTTCATCTGTTGTCACTTCTGCCTGGGCACATTGCATATATCAAACCCCTGCTGTGCCGTTTTCAGGGGAAACAGTGTCAGAAAATTCTCTTTCACTGACAAAAGCATCAGAACACGATTCTATCAGAGGAGCACTAGCTGTGCAATAGCAGTGGGATGCACTGATTTGTCATACTGGATGAGGAACCATGTGCACACAGAGCGTTACATTCTCAGACACACTCAAAAGTCATCACAGTTTACAGTTTTACTAACTGACCACCAAATTACGTTTTTCTGTTAGAAAAAGCTTCCGTTTTTGCCTGACTCTTTGAAGTCTTTTTCAGCCTGCAAGCTATAGATATTTCCAATATGAACCAATGGAGTTTTAACAAAATGTGCATTTCTTTATTACTTTACAGCACTGCTTTGTTCTGTTAAATGCAAGCATCATAAAAAAATGACATGGCTCTCTGGAATACTAAATCTGATTGGTTAATCACTGCAATCTGCGGACAAATAGTTTTGTATAATGAAAAAACTCCAGTAGATCCACTCAGAATGCCTTACATGGATGGCATACTGATCCATCTGCACTATTTGAACCTGGCTGTGGCTTGGTGATGGGGAAGTCTGGCTGCAATGAGATTAAATGACCTGGGATTTATTCGTCTGACTCATTCTCAAAGAATCAATATACAGATAATGTTTCTGTAAACATAAAACAGGTCCAATGGTTTAGGCATGCATGCAGAATCAACAGTTTGTGATTGGCAGCCTCATTAGAGAATCAGTTAAACTAAATAAGAAGCATCACTCAATTGTTCATCATATATTATGACCAGTGTTGGTGACAGTTACTTTTAAAAGCAATACGTTATTATTGCGTTAAAGTAAAAAAAAAAAAAAAGTAACTAATTGTGTTGTGATGTTTATCTAAAGTCATTTAGCTTATTAGTATGGTTAAATTGGAAGACATTGGTTAAATAAGTGAGATTAAATACATAAGTATATTTTTGCTATTTAACATATTTAATTATTTGGAGGTTTGCATTTTATTGTTTTTATTCATGTGGAGGAATACTGAATCTGTTTTTGTGCAAATGCAATTAGTAGCCTAAATGCCTGCTCACATTTAGTCTAGAACTACAGTTAACATCATGTTTACACAGCGAACACAACACCTCTACACTTACTCCCGATTTCTCTCAACATGGGGACAGGAGAGGTGTCAGTCAATAAATCACTTTCACAGACATTTACCTTGACTGTTCCAAGCTGGTGGAATGACCAACTCAACTCGAGCTGCTGAGCCTTTAGCCATCTTCAAGAATTTACTAAAGACGCATCTCTTTCACCAACATTTGACTCAATAATACTAACACTTACTATTCTATATCTATTATATTAAAAAATCCTTGCTAAGTGTGCTGCGCTGGTCTAGCTGAGACTGGTCATGACATTTGCATATTTGAATAAAAGTGTCTGCTAAATGATTAAATGTAAACAGGAAAACAAAGTAATGTGCGTTACTTATTTGAAAAAGGCTTAATTTTCTAGTTACTTGAAAAAAAGTAATCCGATTACGTAACTCACGTTACTTGTAATGCGTTACCCCCAACACTGATTATGACTCTGCAGGTCTTTCTCAATGGAGCTACAGTATAAATACTGATCCCACATTTTTTAATGGTAGTTTAAGTTTTTCTTTTAAAGAAATGTATTATTTTATCCAGCAAGGATGCATTAAATTGATCAAACGTGGCAGTACAATACTTACATTGCTAAAAAGAAATTCTATTTCAAATAAATGCTTCTGTTTTAAACTTTGTTCATCAAAGAATCTTTTTGTAAATATATTGTAATAATATTTCACAATATTACTGTTTTTTTACTGTATTTTGACCAAATAAATGCAGCATTGGTGAGAATAAGAGACTTCTTAGGAGCTCTTCACACTGAATGCATTTTTCCATTACACAATACTTATTTTCCATTGTTTTTCAATGTAAACATGCGCTAGGCTAGACGGACGTCTTTAAACGTTGTGGTCACGTCTCGCGCATGACAGCATTCGAAAAAACCTGCGCTCAAGTTGTCAAACTTGTCTCTAGACATTGCACTTTTTTTGCGTTTTTAACAGCAAAACCGCATTCTGTGAAACATTTAAAAGTCTTGCCAACCTTCTGAATGATAGTGCATAGGGAAGCAAAAAGGCCCACGCACATATATTCATCTATCATTCATCTCTCGACTGAGCGCTAACAGCTGCAGGTGTCAAAATGTTATGTTAGAAATTTATGGTCATGCATTGGTGTAACTGATAATATGGTATAATTGTATTTCTCAGAGGGTGGACAGACTAGTTTAAGCAACATCAAACTATACCAAATTAACACCATCAATTGGATCAATCTTCATGAGAACCAGCTTTACTTAATGTCAACTTACCAGGGGAAACAGATTTGATCTCATTACTGTCATGTAGCCTCTAGCTAAGAATACATGAGCTATGACGTCCAAAATTAGATTCGCACATCCATTCTAATGCGAGTCTCACATAGGGTGAGAGTGAGTCATAGTTGTCTCTATTGTTTTAAACAGACTTGCAGGGCTCTGAATGGAACAGATATGATTTAATTTTTGTTTGGCAGAGGAAGAAAATTAAACAAATATTTAAGACACAGATATCTAAAGGCTAAATAACTTCATAGTCAAGAGTATTTTCAATAGTCATGAGAATTTAATAGCTATCCGACCAATTCATTCTCATTTTCATTAGTTGTAGCTTACACCTGAATAAGTGGAATATATTTGCCTAATTAATTAAATGCAGTTTTTGCATTCATTACACAGATAATTCCACCATATGATGCTTTAAACAGAAAATGCACAGATAACAGCAATGAAAACATTTCAGAACTTAACTTTAACTTTTATCTTCCACAGTTTCCTCTAGGGAATGCAAAAGAAATACAAATCATTATAAATGAACGAGACAAAGAAAACTGTAGCCAAATCCACAAACTGCTCATGGTTATAATTAAAGTTTATGGCCTGTATTCACAGAGCTTTTATGAACAGTTACAGATTTGAGGCTAAGCTTTTACTTTCTCCATCTTTCTGTGCATATGAAGAGAAACACAACAATTAACAATAACTATTTCTGCCATCTATTTCTTATAATGAACCTTACAGTCCTATTGAAAAATCACATGGAATTATAGGAGCTATTCTTCCGAATTCTTTCTCAGTCCCAGTCTCTTCCTGATTTTAATAAGTTATAATAACAGACTCATGGATATTCACCCACACTGACAGCAGCACAGCACTGTTCAACTGAATGCAAAAATGACCTAGATTGAAATCAAAATTGCTTATACATAACTATGAATAATGCAGTAGATAGTAGAGAAGATGTGATGATGAAAGAGTTCTAGCGGATTTGGGAATATGGATTCATATGTGAATGCAATCCTTCAGAGAGACAAGAAGGAAAAAGGCAACAATGTCTAATCTTTCAATGAAAATTGAAAATGTGAGTGGAATGACTGAGTGAGTGAGTGAGTGAGTGAGTGAGTGACTGAAGTGAGTGGCATGAATGAATGAATGAATGAATGAATGAATGAACGAACGAACGAACGAACGAACGAACGAACGAACGAACGAACGAGCGAGCGAGTGAGTGGAACGAATGAGAGTGGAACAAATGAGTGAGTGGAACGAATGAGTGAGTGAGTGAGTGAAATGAGTGAGTGAGTGAGTGAGTGAGTGAGCGAGCGAGTGAGTGGAATGAGTGAGTGAGTGAAACGAATGAGTGAGTGAGTGAGTGAGTGAGTGAGTGAGTGAGTGAGTGAAACGAAAGAGTGAGTGAGTGAGTAAGTGAGTGAGTGAGTTAGTGGAATGAGTGAGTGAGTGAGTGAGTGAGTGAGTGAGTGAGTGAGTGAGTGAAACGAATGAGTGAGTGAGTGAGTGATTGAGGAGTGAATAAATGAATGAATGAATGAATGAAAAACATATTCTGAAGAATGTCAGGGTTTAAACAATAGACAAAAAACAACAACAACACTGATACATTTGGTGCCAATGAATGAATGAATGAATGAATGAATGAATGAATGTGTGAGTGAGTGAGTGAGTGAGTATGTGAGTGAGTGGAGTGAGTGGGATGAATGAATGAGTGAGTGAGTGAGTGAGTGAGTACGTGAGTGAGTGAGTGAGTGAGTGAGTGAGTGAGTGAGTGAGTGAGTGGAATGACTGAGTGGAATGACTGAGTGAGTGAGTGAGTGAGTGAGTGATGACTGAGTGAGTGAGTGAGTGAGTGAGTGAGTGAGTGAGTGAGTGAGTGATGACTGAGTGAGTGAGTGAGTGAGTGAGTGAGTGAGTGAGTGAGTGGAACGAATGAGTGAGTGAGTGAAATGAGTGAGCGAGTGAGTGAGTGAGTGAGTGAGTGAGTGGAATGAGTGAGTGAGTGAAACGAATGAGTGAGTGAGTGAGTGAGTGAGTGAGTGAGTGAGTGAAACGAAAGAGTGAGTGAGTGAGTGAGTGAGTGAAACGAATGAGTGAGTGAGTGAGTGAGTGAGTGAGTGATTGAGGAGTGAATAAATGAATGAATGAATGAAAAACATATTCTGAAGAATGGCAGGGTTTAAACAATAGACAAAAAAACAACAACACTGATACATTTGGTGCCAAACCTTCTCTGTGACTGTGGACAATATCTTCATCTCTACTCCTAAAACCACCTTCGTCATTCTCTTTCTGTTTTGCTTATCACTCCGTCTCTCTGCAGGTTCTGAATGGCACACTAATAATCGCCGCTGTTCTGCTCTGTTTGAGTCTCCGACCTGACAGATTAATTATCAACAGAATTATGTGCAATTCATCAGCCAAATATTGTTCTCTTGCTAAACAAAAGCAGTGTCTATGTATGTTATCACAGCTGAAGTCCTCCTCTCATTCACATTTTACATTTTCTAAACATTATAACACTGAATTTACAAGAGCTTGCTTGCTTGTATTGTATTTGTGTGTGCACATACTTACACAGGGTGAAAGTGTTTATCATGAAATCTTACAGAAGAGCATTAAAATATTACAGGCCCATTAACGAGAAAGCACGGCAGGGAACGAAGATTAATATAAATGGAGATGAGCGCTTCATTAAAGGCCTTAAATTTAAACTATAGCCCATTATGTCACCATAATGTTTAGAAATACTACAGACCACAGGACATCTGCACACAGACTGCTTCTAATCCAATCTGTCCCCCATAAGGGAACAAGGGAAAGAGGTTAGACACAAATTAAAAGGGGGTCACTATCTGACAGCTCACACTGCTTTCTATTCATTGGTTGGAAGGAGAAACTGCTATATTTAAGCCATTAAAATCAATTTTTTTCCCAAAGATCAATAAACATGCACCAGAAGAAAATTATTATAAAGCAAGACTAAATGTCTTAGAAAGTGGTCAAGCCACTTTAAGAAGACGTCAAATGGATAAATGATATGTGGGAAGATCACAAGGTCTACGTCATAGTCTCCTCACTCCACAGTCCACCCACCACTGCTCACGGCATAAATGCAGTGATGCCACATGGGTAAACCAAATGAGAACAACATGGTTAAGATGTGTGTACATGACTGACAACACCCAGATCCCCCATTACTTCTCACATTCAAGGGAAAGTCATCACACAGCCTGTGTTGCCTTGAAGGTCAATCAACTGTTCTCTAGTGAGGAGTCAGTGAACAAGTGTGGCCTTAGGTACTGACATTAGCTTTAATGCTGCACATGAGTGTTGACATTGAGGTTTTGAGGTTTTGAGGTCTGAGGGTGGACACCTTTTACCTTCTCAATGGCTACCAGAGGAAACTGAAAAACCAGTCTGTTTCCTATTATTTGCATATGGATTTTTGCATGTAAAGGTCTAACCATATTTCCAAAACAGCATATTAATCCAGAGTGTCAAAGAGCAACGGGACGAGATCATCCATCTGCTCAGGCCTCATGCTCCAAAACC